>NW_026999301.1:3985833-4264832 GCF_037126465.1 Ornithodoros turicata
GGAGTGATCAGGCCCTCTGCACTCTTTGGAGTTGTGGTCCTGTTTGCTGCAGCGAGCACAGCATTCAGAGCCTCTGCACGCATCGGAAGGATGGCCAAAGCGGTTACATTTAAAACATCTAAGTGGGTTAGGAATATATGGCCGCACTTCTGCAGTCAGATACCCTACCTTCAGTCTTTCTGGTAGAGTCGGGCAGTCGAATGTGGGAATTGTGTTCCGTGTCGTTATGTACTCATTGTTCTTCCTGACTTTGATTTTCCTTACATCACTCCCCTTTTGGCTTTTTAGGTTTTCAAGAATCTTTTCCGAAGATAACATCAATGAGTTCAGCTAACGACACGACACCACGGCAGGTATTAAGAGTCCTGTGCAAGCTTGATATTATTTTGTGATTATATGATATATTGATTCCGATATTGTATGATATATTATATGATACTTGATATTATATGATATATTTGATTCCGAGCATCTGCTGTGCGTTCAGTATGAGCTCACAATCAGCTTTAGAGGTGCATTTCAGTAGTAAGTCACCTGATCTAAGGCGCTTAATTTCAGTAACATTCTTTGATAGAGACGCCACCGCCTTCTCAATGAAGAATGGCGACATTTTCCCGAGTGGAGTGCTTTCTTCAGTCTCGGTGCTCACACTACTAACGACAACGTATTTTGTTTGAAAGTTATCAAACACCTGTTTGAAGACTTCGGTCCGCGGACGCTTGCCGCCCGCGATCGAGGGAGGAGAAGAATGTTTTACCATGAGAGGTTTAAGAAAATGAATGTTCCCATTGGTCACCCACACTTCACATTCATACATGTGGGAAGGTCCCGGAGTTTTAAGAAAAACCCATCGGCCGGGGTTTGACCACGACCCGACCGCCACCGTTCAAGGCTTCTACCCTCCGCCTTTCATCCCCTCGGCACGGTACGGATAACACCTTAGGACTGGGGGCTGGGGTCCGTGGTGGCGCCACTCACAAAACACCAGCCTAAGCCGGTGCCCCCTGCGGGGCCCTCTCATTTGGAACTTGTCTATTGACTCCATCTTTAATATTAGTACCCAACACAATACCACGCTAATAACTTATGCTGACGACATCATTATCATATTTAATGGTACTTCTAGACTAGAAATTGAAAAAACTGCTGCAAGTGATCTGGACAAACTTACTGAATGGGCTTCCTCTGTTAAGCTACAATTTACCCCCGAAAAAAACAAATTCCTAACTATTCCCTATGGTAGTAAACCCCGATCCAGACCTCCCACTATTAAAATTATGAATAGAAATATTAAACACTCATCAGTTTTAAACATACTCGGAGTCAACTACGACAGTAATCTCTCTCTTATTCCTCACCTCGACATTGTTAAACAAAAGGCTATAGACGCTACCGCAAGGCTCTCAAAATTTTGCAAAGCCCGCTGTGGAATTAAACCCCCCATAATGAGATCATTCTTTAAAAACATACCTCAACGCGTAATACTATATGCCGCACCCAGCTGGTGGAAAGACACCGATAACTCGCATCTCCTAAGAAAATTAAAATCAGTTGATAGGACCCCTTTACCCCGCATAATACAAGGTTACAGAACTATTAGCAATGTAAATCTTCCCATCCTTTGTAACGTTATTCCGAGCTATATTCAAGCCAGTATTGAAAAAAAGTTCTTTGAACTCTACAATCTCCACAGAACAACCACAATCAACCAAAAAGACATTACCTCAGTCGAAATAGAAAGAACATTTGACCTATGGGCATTACACCCAGCAAAAATAGATTATATTGAATTTGCTGAACCTGACAAGGTTCAGTACCATGGTCTGACCATCTTCACCGATGGCTCCAAATGCGAAACACTATTGGCTCAGCTTTTTGCGCTTTATTTAATAAAATACATATACATAAAGAAAAAACGACTTTCAATTAAAGCCAATATCTTTGATGCTGAACTGCTTGCCCTCGAAAAAGCAGTTATATATATTAGCATTTACCCTGCACACACCAACTGCAGAATTTACTCTGACAGCAAGTCAGTTATTTTAGCTTTAAGAAATCATAGACACTATAACCCCAGAATTCATAATCTCAGAACTATTATAATTAAGACCCGCGAAAAACATGACCTCACCTTCCATTTTATACACTCTCATACCGAGATTTTCGGTAACGATATGGCTGACACCCTTGCCAATCAAGCAAGAAAGCAAGCAATTTCCTATCGCGTACCACTGTCAAAAAACATTATTGAAAAACAACTTAAAATAGAAGCCATAGGAAAAACAATTAGAACCTGGGAGGAGGACTCCTGCAATAAACTCAAAATATGGTTCAAAAACACTAAGGATATCTCCGACATTCTACCTACCTCCCACTTTGTAACACAAACCTTAACAGGCCATGGAAATTTTCCATCATAATGTTAAGAGAAACGGAGGTGACTCAGTCTGTTTATTATCGGGCCAGCACGAGAGGAAGAGACCGCCACCCGTGCCAGAGAACGTCTTCGTCCTCGCACGCTCGCCTATTACCCGTGACAATACCCCCCCGCTGAGGCGTGTGATCATCCTGATCACGGCGGCAGTGGGGCGCTGTAAGGTTTCATCCGGGAGACATGTACCACCTCTTCGACTTTACGCTGACGGCGACGGCCGGGAGGAGATGCGCTTGTGGGAACGACGACGTAATTGACAGCTGAGGTCTGCTTTACAACCTCGTAAGGGCCGAAATAGCGACGGAGCAATTTTTCCGCCAGGCCAACCTTCCGTTCCGGTTTCCAGATCCATACCAATTGTCCCGTCGCGAATAGAGCGGGCGTGTGCGTTAAGTCGTAGCGGGTCTTCTGCTTATCCTGGGAAAGCAGCACATATGTGCGTGCAAGTTGCCGCGACTCTTCAGCCCTGGCCAGAATCTCAGTGACATAGTCGGTGGGGCAGTGGTCAGGAGCATACGGAAGCACTGTATCCAGCATGGTCTCGCATTCCCGGGCATATAGCAGAAAGAACGGAGAAAAAGTAGTAGTGTCTTGCCGGGAGGTGTTATACGCGTAGGTGACATACGGGAGGACATGGTCCCAGTTGGAATGAGAGGCGTCCACGTACATGGACAACATATCACATAGCGTCCGATTGAGTCTCTCCGTGAGGCCGTTACATTGAGGGTGATATGAAGCAGTCGTCCGATGGACAGTGTTGCATGCACGCAAGAGTTCGGAAATGACTGTGGACAAGAAGACAGCTCCACGATCAGTGAAGATTTCACGAGGGGCACCATGGCGAAGAATGACCTGATGCAGCAGAAAATTGGCGACGTCTGGTGCCGTTGAGGAAACAAGAGCGGACGTTTCGGCGTAACGGGTGTGATGGTCAATGCAGACTATGATCCACTTTTTCCCTTCAGAAGACGAGGGGAACGGTCCCAACAGGTCAATTCCAACACGGTGGAATGGGGCTGGGGGCGGCGGGATGGGCTGCAGGAGACCTTGAGGGGCAGTCGGCGGGTGTTTGCGACGTTGACATTCTAGGCAGGTGCGGACATAATTGGAGACGAATCGTCGCATGCCTGGCCAGAAGAAACGACTGGTGACGCGGCCGTACGTCCGGGCAAATCCAAGATGTCCGGCACTGGGGTCATCGTGAAAGTGCTGCAAGAGCGGTTTTCGCAGGTGGCGGGGAATAACTAACAAATACGGTCGGCCGAAAGGGTTAAAGTTCCGCTTATAAAGTATGTTGTCACGAAGGACGAAATTTCGCACCAGTGATGCTTGCTGCTTTGTCACGGGCTCACCACTAGAAAGGATGGTAATCACTTCCATCAGATCAGGGTCACGGGCTTGTTCTGTGCATAGATCGAGGTTGTCAATGAATGAGACCGTTCCGCTGCTTCCGCAAGCTGGTAGGGGGGACCGTGACAGTGCATCCGCATCTTGATATTTGAGTCCTGCTCGATACCTGACATCAAAGTCGTATTCTTGAAGCTGAAGGGCCCAACGAGCGAGCCTCCCAGAGGGAGACTTAATGTTGACCAAACCAACAGAGCGCGTGATGGTCAGTGACAACCGTAAAATGTCGTCCATATAAGTAGGGTCTGAGTTTTGTAACCGCCCAGACAACAGCCAAACATTCTTTCTCAGTAACACTGTAGTTCGTCTCCGGGCCAGTCAAGTTTTTCGCGAAGTCCTTGATGAACCTGCGGAAATAAGAGCATAACCCAAGCAACCTCCACCAAATGTTAGGCATCATAGCGTCGTGACGATGTTATGCGTTTAATGGCTGAATGATACGGAATGCGCATGGGTCGCGTTGCATGCGCCCACCGTCCTTATCGTCGTTACAATGCCCCCTCCCGGAGACGTGGCCCTCCGGGGCGCGGTACGTGGCGGCTAAGGAGTTAGTTGTAGCAACGACGACGTGGATGGGGGTTGATGGCCTGAATTGACGATGCATGGATGACAGACAAGGACGTGGTTCTGATAACAACGATGGTGACAAATGTGAACTGACGCTTCGCTGCCTGTAGACGGTTGGATCCGTTGACGGACGTCCATGCCGTGCTGCCGCCATAGCCGATGGGACTTGCCTGGGCTGGGGGTCACGTTGACTTAGGGTCACACAACATCACATCGTCCTTTAGTTCGCAGAATCTTCGGGTCACGGCTCCAGATCTACGTCATGTCTTCAGGGCTGGGGCTTCGGTGGCTGCGGCAGCAGCTCGAGGACAGTGGACGGCCCGCACCTCCACCAAATGTTAAGAGAAACGGAGATGACTCAGTCTGTTTATTATCGGGCCAGCACGAGAGGAAGAGACCGCCACCCGTGCCAGAGAACGTCTTCGTCCTCTCACGCTCGCCTATTACCCGTGACAATATCTTAGGAAATCTCATATAAATCCTCAAGCTAAATGTAAATGCGTGAACCAAATGCGGATAATTTATACTACATCCTAAACTGTCCTGATACAGTGAATTTCAGAAATAAAATAGAGCAACACCTAAAATGTAAACTCAATAATTTAAATCTAAACAAAATCCTCACAAACCATTATGCCTTTTCAACCCTTCAAGATTTAGCTATCTTTGTAATAACAAACTTAAATATTGAACTCTTTTCTGCACGATGAGACCACTTTTGAGCTCATGAACCAAAAAGCCTAGCAATAGGCGAGAGCTACAATATGTCCTCATCATTTAAGAAACATTCATCGATTTAAAACTAAATCTAAATCTATAAACTTGTATTAATAAAATAATGAATTAATAAACAATATTCTTTCTTACAGTCAAATACCTCACAACAACCAACAGCACCACAACTCCATCTTCCCAAGATTCAAGCAACTTCCTAACCTACAAACCTCAAGCTACACCTCAAGCCAACCTCGGTGCAAGACACACCGACTCTACTTTCAACTCTACTTATTAATATTTAATCTACAGGGTGTTACCCTATAAAAGTCTACCCGCGCCGGCATGCCGTGGTCGCCAATTACTCAATGCAGGCGGTACAATGTGTTGCCTACGTATAAAACTCATAAGGACATTCCATCATGGTAAATATCCAAGTGATTGAGCACTGTAACGCAAAGTTATAGCGCAAAACGTGAGGTTCCCGTAGTCAAAACAGCCAAGATGGCGCCTCTCAGTGAGCAGACTACATCCCGTTTGGGTGTCGTCTGCTGAGTATGCGTCGGCATTTTTCGTTCCTCACGTTGCTTAGTTCTGAGCAAAATACGACAGTTACACGAAAGCGAAATGAAAACTGCAGTTGCATCCGGCTGGCAGGATATGCGACACGTTGTCGTGTGGGGAGCAGCATGTCAAGTGCTCTTCTCAACGCCGCCATCTTGTTTGTTTTGACTATGGGAATTGCACGTTTTGAGTTATAACTTCGTGCTGCGGCACTCAATCACTTTGAAATTTACCAAGATTAATTGTCCTTATGAGCTTTATATAAAGATCGCACAATGTGCCACCTGCATTGAGTAATTGGCGAATACGGCTTGGCGGCACGGGTAGACTTTTATAGGGTAACACCCTGTATAATACAGAAGACATGTATTGATATTTAATTCACCTATGTATATTTCCACAAATCTACCTATGTAATATTCTTTTATCAACATCATTATCATTATCAATAAAAGCCGTTGTTTTGTCGGTCTCTTCCCTTGGCTGTGGTTCCGCTGGACAGTGGATTCTCCTTCTACTCCTCTTTCTTTTCCCTTTACTATACCTTTACTACATTATACGGGTGGTACAGGGAAACTCAGACTTTCTTATTTCGTCCCTCCTCCCCTACCCAAACCTCTCTATCCCTATTTTTCTATCCCTGAACGGATCGCGCATGAATGGATTAACGGACGTGTGTTTCCTGCTCTCCAACATCCATCCAAATCGAAGGATTTTCTTCGTCATCTAGAAGAAACACGGTCTTCTTTCATCATAGGAGGACTTCTAGCACCAGAAATAGGTCCAATTCCGCTTCGAAATGTCAGTTGTTGCTTCAAATAAGCTATTTTGTCAGCTTACCGCGCTAAGCAAACTTTTAGCGTGGTCGTCAACCGATTTCAAAATCTCGGGGATCTAACCCTCTAATGTTATTGCTCGATTATTTCCCTTGACTTCCGATTTTCAAATATACTAAAATTTTGAAAATCGGACCAGTAGTTTTCGAGTTATAAGCATAAACATCATTGTGAACAAACCCCAAGGAGGCCGTCAAGTTGATCCCAGAGTAACACCATATACATACAGAGTATGGTCACCTCTTGGACAACTTCGTGAGGCTCTAAAACGAAACCGAAACCTCCTCCTTAGTGGTTTTCCTTGAGAAAATCGCGGGATTTTCGACCGTCGATATCTTGAGAACAAAAGATATTAAAAAACGGCAAAAACACTCTGACAGTAGAGAGAAAGGAGGAGAGGACCAAAAAGCAGAGTAACGGAAGGAAACGCATTTTGCCGAAAAACGAAGGGAAATCGCCGAAAAATCGGTTTAAAGCTAAAAACCCATGTGTACAGCACAAAAACCACTGAAAATCAGCTGGGGATAAAGCTGCAACATGTCGGATGAAGAAGGAACCTGGAAGGTAGGAAAAAAGAAGAAAATGAAGAAGAGTAAACATAAAGAAAAAGCAGAACGAAGTGAATTAGCTCAAGATCACCAAAGAGATGCATGCAGAGATGCGGAGTCAAAAGCTAACAGAAGAGGCATACAGCTCTAATGACGAAACTCAAGCTAGTCCCGAGAACGCACATTCAAAACAGGAGCCCTGGCAGGACGTCAACGAGGCCCTTGAAAACATACGAGACAGCTATATCGATGCTGAGCACTGTGTTCCTAAGGAAAAACGCGGCATGCTCAGAGAAGTATTTCATATGTATGAAAGACTAATAAGAAGTATAGATCTTCAGAGAGGAGCCGAACGAACCAGACGTAAAGAAGGAGAAAAAAAGAATATAGTACTCTTTGCTAGATGCGATGAGCTGCAAAAGGCACTGGAAGAAGCTCAAAGGCTACCAAAAATCAGCTACGCCGACATAGTCAGGAGCCGCGAAAAAGTAACACAACCCCCAGACATTACCGGTATAACTAAGAAACCAAAGCTGGCGTCAACAATTATCAAACCTAACCAGGGAACCTCATCAAAAGAAGTGATGGTTGCGCTAAAAAAGACATTGGGAAAAGAAATGGACCGAAAAAACTTCACTACACTCAAGACAACCAAAAGTGGTCTCGTGATTCTAGAGGCCCGCCAGATAGAGGAGATCAAACAAGTGGAAAAGATTTTGGAGAGCAATGAATTTCTCCAGAGGAAACCTGCGTACAAAATAAACATGAAGCCGCAGCCGGAAATATGTGTTAGAAAAATCCACAAAGATAGCACGGATGAAGAAATCAAATACGATTTCATCCTACTCAACGATCTTGAAGACATCGCCGAAGAAATCAAGTTACGTCATGTTAGGCGGGAGAGAGACGAGACCAAATCTGCAATCTTCTCCGTCCCGCTCGAACACTGGAAAATGATTCTGAGTAAAGAGAAAGTAAAGATCCATGGAAACCTAAATGTAAAACGCTGTGGTAATGTCTGACCTACGGACACCCCACCAAATTCTGCATGTAAGAAGACACATTCTGCCCGATCTGTGGAGGTAAGCACCCTCAGCAAGATTGCTGGCAGAAGGAAAAACACTGCAAGGCCTGTGCAAACAATAAGGAGGGCAACAGAAAATACCCTAATCATGGTTTATCTGAGTGGAGCTGTCCGACGTTCAAAGAATACCAGAACAAAGCAAGAGCCGCCTTTTCCAACTAGCCAGGGATTCTCCAAGAATGTAGAAGTACGCCCATCACCCTGGATCATTCAGCTCAAACAACATCAACTTCCTACAAATTAATTCTGCTCATTCAAAAAGAGCTTCGCTTACCCTGGTTCAGGAAATTAACAACAATAACTACAGTGTAATACTAGAACAGGAACCCTATCCTTGCAACTTATATGACCTAGGACTTCATGAAAAATTTTAAATCATTGAAAACAAGCCATCTTCAAGAACAAGGATCATTTACCACATCCCCACTTACGACATATTTCCAGTCGACGTACAAAACCATCTTATCGCACTCCGACTCAGTAACAAGAAGAAAACTTTCATAATAGTCAACATTTACAACTCCCCGAACGAGAGCCTCCACACCCTTGACCATCTGCAATATGTGATTAACTCATATCCGAACTCCATCTTCATCACTGCAGGAGATTTCAACTCCAAACACCCCCTCTGGGATGGCGATAAAGTAGACTCGAGAGGGGAAGAAATTATAGAATTTTCTGCCTTAAAAGACTTAACAATTATCAACCACCCGTCTTCCGAACCCACCTTTCAACGACCAAGAGGAAACTCATGGATCGACCTAACTATATGCACCGAATCAGTCATACGCATCATCTCATCATGGGAAGTTTCTTCAAAATTCACCGCAAGTGATCACAAATATGTCACTTTCAACATATCTGACAATAACCCTCCCACCTATAAGATTACCAAAAACTCAAGAAATGCCCTACTGGAACTTATCAGTACGGACCCATGGTTTAGATGCACCCACCTACTCTTCACCCCAGAAAACTTGAACGTTAATTTAACCGTTGAAACTTTAACCCAAAAGATAAGATTATATAGGCAAATCTGACTCAGAAAGGTACAGGAAAGCGGCAAAACGGTTCCATGGTGGGACCAGGATATTGAAACTTTAAGAAAAAACACAAGAAAATTACGTCGCGAATATACCAAAAATTTAGAGGAACAAATAGCGAAGGACTCTATAGGACAAATTATTACAAGCTTTTTGCCAAATATAAAGAGACCATCATTATTGCAAAGGATATATGCCTAAAAAAGACATGGAAAAAATTACAGATAAAACCATCTATCAGTCCTCCTTTTGGAAATCCGAAAAAAAAATGATGATGATGATGATGATGATTGGGAGTTTTGTGGCGCAGCGACAACTGGGATCAAATCCGAAAAAAAGAAATACAAATGCCAAAGAAATAGGGTCTATCATAACCAATGATGGACACAGCACTACAACTTTAGAAGAATCTCTGGATGCAATAATCCGACAACTGATTGGTAACAAATTAACAAACGACCCGTCTCCCCCCTGAAATAGACTTGGAACAAACAAACGATGCCAAAATAACAGAAGACGAAATAACAAAGACAAAAAGAAAAATGAATAATAAGTCAGCCTCAGGCCTGGATCATATAGACAAATGACATTATTTCCATACTCACCTCCCAACATCTATAATTCACTACTCTACTACTCTGTTATTCAATGCCGCACTAAAACAAGGAATATTTTCACATTTTTGGAAAATAGGTAAATTGATCTTAATCTCTAAAGAAAACAAAGACGTCAAACTCCCCAACTTATATCGCCCAATTACCATACTCTCATTACTAAGCAGGCTTTTTGAAAAAAAAAAAAAACATTAATAATCGCCTTTATCACTTCGCTCACTCTAATCATTTTGGAGTAACCAATTTGGATTCAGACACAGTAACTCCACCACCAAAGCATTATTCAACATCATCGATAAAATTAAAGAAGTAAAATAAAAAAAAATACGTACAACTGCAGTGAAGTTTGCACAGCGCCATTTTCGGCCCAAACAGCCACGGATGTCAACAGTAGGTCGTTTCATCAGCGAGTTTTGCATGGTGTTTCAAACGGTATGGTGCCAAGGAAAAGCTATAAAACCTGTAGGAAATCCACAGAAAAAGCGGCGCTTCTTGAAAAGTGCTAACAACTGGAGTGGTGTATTTGAAAGTGCCGCGTCGTCTGCTAAACTACCGCTTGTTGCATAATTTGGGGCGCTGACGTTGCTGCTCACTCGCGCCACCTGGCCCAGAGCAACAGGTCTATAATCTCGTTGGACGTTGAAGGCGCATTTAACGCACTCCAACATTGGAGTATAATTAAAACCCTCAACAACATTGGTTGCCCTTCAAACGTAAAGAAACTGGTCACACAGGTCACGGTAAAATCCCAAATTATCTGAAACGATTTAATACAAAAATAACGACTGTTGTAAATGTGGAACTTCAGGAGCCGATAACTAGGCATTATCTCTTCAACTGTAGTCTGACAGAACGTTTAAGAAAAGAAATAGGTTGAACTTTAACCGACTCAACAACTGCGGAGACCTTAAAAGAACCAAAACTTAGAACCTTACTACTTAAATTATTTAAATATATTATTGACCATATAAACATCGACCTATAAAGGGAAAAGGGGCGGAGAAGCCGGACCCAACAAAAAATGGCTCATGGCCCATCCGTCCTTCTTCCGTCACTTCTCCTCATCTGATACCTCAAGTATATACTACACTTCAAGAAAGAAGAAACCTGGAGAGTACAACATAAATCATCAGCAACATCATAGAAGACTGAGCCACCAGGGGAACAGTCATCCCCTTCACCTTACAACCATGTAACCTAACCATTGTATAAACTCATCTCTACTTATGTACATTATATCAATAAACTCCCCATTTTATTTTTTTAATGCCTTTGCCTGTTCCCTAACGGTGGTTTCGCTAGTTAATCTCTCTCCTACATTATCTCCTTCTCTACATCCTGTTTCTCACTCTTTTCTTACTCGTGCCTATTTCAATTTTCCTACTCTTTTTCAGGAGTTCTGCTATACCTTTTGGTGGTACAGAACTTCTGAAATTTACTTCCTTCAGCCCCTCTATATCCCCCCCCCCAAACAATACCTTTCTCACCTCTCTGTCCCTATGAAAGGAATAGGGTGTGCTCTCTGTGCTCCGCAAGATTCGACAAAAAAAGACGTTCCAAGGACTTCCTAAGCGTTAAAAAGGGTTGACATCGTCTCATAAAGTACCCGGGAACCCTGGATAAGATTGTTCCTCTTCCTTCAACCTATTTTTTGCATAAAATCCATCAAAACTTCATAAGAAACTGCTAAGCCTAAAATTCCACCATGTGACTCTTAACTTCCATACCACATGGTTTAGGGCGGATTGCAGTACATCAAATGAGAGCTCTTGACCTCCGATTTATGAAAATTTAATAATTTCCAAAATCCCCTCAGTAGTTTGGCAGTAACGAGCATTTTTCTCAATGTTGATTTTTTTTAAACGCCACTTGTGACGCCATTTTGAGAACCTCGGGCCCATACTTACTACACAGAGTGTGGACAACGCCAGGACAACTCTGGCACTCGAAAACGAAACCAGAACTTCTGGAAGAAGCTTAAACTCACTCCCAAAGCAATATGCAATGCAAAGCAATACTTTTGTTAGTGTGAAATCTTCTTCATCCGAGGATGATTCCACAGGTTTGCTTTCCTTCTTGGCCTTTGTTTTCTTTCTTTTCGATTTTTTCTTTCTGGTTTTCTCTCTTGGTTCTTGAGTGTGGAACTCTCTCTGTGGGTCCGTTTGAGAAACTCTGCTTTGTGCTGAAACGCCTTCTATGTCAGAGGCGTCGGTGTTGTCTCCTTCCTTGGGGTTTCGCGGCTGTTTTTCTCTTTTGTCCTTCCCTTTCTTTTCAGTGGAGGAGAAGTCATCATTCTCGGGTCTTGAACCTTGGTTTCGTTGACATTGAGAACTCATTCGTCCGACGGGTCAGTTGCAAGTTTTCTACATTCCTGGCATGTACTTTGCCGTCTGTGAGGAGATTGGCGTTCAGAAACCTGAAGCCGATTTTTCGGGTGTTTCCCGTCGTTTTTCGGAGAAATAACCTTTCCATGTTGCTTCTTCTTCGATGCTCTTCCTCTTTTAATATAGTTACCAACCCCTACCAAAGAAACAAGAAAGCAACACTCAAGTAAGGAGAAAGTAGATCCCAATGCAGGACTCGCAACACGGAAGTTCAAACATAGACAGCGACATTCAAGAAGAATATAGCTTCATCGGCAAACTAAAAGGCAAAGCCTTTGAACGCAGGGTCCGGAAAGCGAGAAACAAGTTCAGGGACTTGGATGGTAGAATAAATCAGAGCGTGAGAAACAAGGTCCGAAATGTTATAGATGACCTCGAAAATTTAATACGAGACGTCATCTCCATGAACGAAGTCTATGAAGACAGACTAGTGGATCTCATTGCTCAGCTTCACAGCAGCAAAGAAGAGAGAAAGAAACAAAGTCATTCCTCACCCCAGCAGACGACTTATGCTGAAATACTGCGCACACCTCCTCGCCCTCCAACAATAACCAAAAAAGCTTTGCTAGTCAAAGCAAAGAACAACAACGATGCAAGTAAAGTTGAAGACAAACTTCAGCCCAAGCTCACTAGGACTTGATAATGCTGAGCTCATTAAAATTAAGAGAGGAGATATAGTGGTAAAATCCACTTCAAAGGACGGTATCGGTATCAATGCCCTACAGGATGCAATCAGAAATCATCCAGAAACCAAGAAGTCCTTACCGCTAAGCAAGAGGCTCGGTTCCGCCCAAGATTGCGTTTGAATTGAGTAGACCCTTCTATACAGGAGGAAGAAATCCTCCAGGAATTAAACGAAAAGAACAACCTGGACAAAGAAGAAAAGAACTTCAGGGTCATTACTCCAACCCGCACCCACCCCACCCCAGCCCACAGACGAATAAGACTAAAATGGAAACAACCTTTGTACATTCGAGGGACAAAAGAACCCAAGACGAAATAGGAATCCTGCTACGGGGACACTTCAACTCCTCGGAAATGGGAATACCAGACGCACAATACAATCAATGAGAAACGGAGGCGTCATGGTAAGATCCCAATACATTGATGGACTGAAAAAATTGGTCGACGAAATCAACAGAAATGACACGCTGTCTGAGATACTCCAGGCAGCTCTGCCAAAAAGGAAAAGACCCAGATTACGTATATCTGGTACGGAAAAAGGAATAACAAAAGACATCCTATTAGCCACAATAAACTTGAAGAACGATTTCAAAATCCAACAGGACGAGTTTTCAATAGTCAAAGAAATAAAAATTGGCCGGAATAAAGCATGCATAGTAGAGGTAGAGATGGAACAGGCTAAAACCCTACTTGAAAAAGGAACACTATATATGGGTTGGTCAGAAAGTGAAGTTACCGAGGAAATAATGATTAGAAGATGCAGTAAATGTCTACTCTACACTCATAGCACACGAGAATGTAGAGATGAAAGAAGAAGATGCCATCAATGCGGAGAAACGCATATGGCCAAAGACTGTCGCGTAAAGAATGAGCACTACTTCTGTAGAGCATGCGGATATGCAAATAGTGTCAAGGGCACAAATCATGACACAACTCACTCAGCCTATTCCAGATCATGCCCGGAATACCAAAGAGAACTGGCGATAGCTAAAAAAAGAAGCGGTATGTAACATATAACAACTTCAACCCCCAAAATGGTGAAATTTTTGCAAATCAACACCGCCAGAAGCAAGGCGGGTCTCCATAATTGTTACCCCGCCGTGAAGGAGCTGAATATAGGCATAACCTGTATACGAGGACCTTACTTAACAAATAAAAAAATTCAGAACACAATTCCCGAATATTTAAATTTCCACGCACTCGAAAACCCGAAAACCGTAACTCTTTGTAGAAATAAAAATTATTACTATTTTCTACTAGGTGTCTCAAGTAATAAAATAATCCTGAAATGCTCAAATAAAATCAGAACTTTTATCCTGATTAATTTATATTTTGAACCGAATTCAGATATAAAAAATGACTTAGAAACTCTAAACAACAAAATAAATGCGTTTAAAACAGAAACGTTAATTAAAATTGGAGACTTCAACAAAAAAATAACTTATGGAGGGGGAACATAACAGACGAAAGAGGTGAAGACACCCTTGATTTTATAATTGAAATGACTTAGCACTAAAAAATTACAGTTCCTCCCCAGCAACTTTTCACGGCCCTTGTGGAAAATCTTGGATTGACTTAACCATCATATTTGAAAGAGACTTTCAATTGATTGAAGACTGGGCAGTTACCGAAATCCCGTCATGTTCGGACCACAGATATATCATATTTAACGCATTTAAAGAGGACAGAAAAACAATATATAAACTAACCAAAAAGGGACAAATTCAATTAAACCACAAGATACACAATGATAAATGATTTAGTATAACGCCAAAAACAGAAACCTATACAAGAAATGACATTAATGGTCTAATCGAAAAAATGTATACAATAACGGAAACATATAGAATACAACGTATGCGTAAAATACAACCCCGAAGCGAAACTATCAACTGGTGGAATCACCATTACTCGGTACTCTCGTTCCTAGGCCTCCGCAAAGAACCACACCCTGCTGGGAACTATTTTCGTACGCGGGAGCACCAAGTCTTCGCTGCCCTGGGGCTGCTGTGCCTGTCGACCAATCAGGGACGATTAATTTTGAAAGTTTGAATCCGAAGCGTTCATATCACAACAGTTTATTTCTACTACTTATCTTTACACCGTGGATTTTTTTAGGAGTTTATTATCGAAGTCTATCTTGCGAAGTGTAAACCAGAGTCAGCCCTACCTCTGATGTGCCAAACGACCTCAGAGAGTCTCGGCGATGAAAACGGACAGCGCGGGCGTGTATAAAACATTCAACACACTGAACGTCAAACTTGCACGAAAGTGCAAGTTTGTTATTGTGCCCCACGTGTTATCTTGGAAAGCGACCCGCCTTATCGGTGTTTCCACCTGAGAATCCGAAGGCCACACCTGTGATCTGCCCGCCCTGCCTTGTTGCTTCGGTTCCTAGGTGTCGAAAACAGAAAACTCGTTCGCTTTTCAACAATACAGTCACAACATCAACAGCGTTAGTTACGCATTTACATTCAATAAATCGTGGACGTCAAAATAGAAAATTCCGTTAAAGATTTTAACATTAAAGTCGTGAATTCACTATTCTTTTCCTTTTCTATTCTTTTTACGCTGTCTGAAGTTTTCCCTGGGTTTTCCGAAGACTTTCCAGACAAATGTTGGCACAGTTCCCCCTGAGGACGTATACTAACCCCCCTTCCCCCACTCCTTGCATCCTGGATAACGGTTAAAAGAAAACAGAAAATGCAACCCAAGATAAGCACAGTTTCGATAGCGTCACCAGATACATGTGTTTTTGTTTTGTTTGCGCAAGCTAAAGCCCATCTTCGACGCGTGAGGCGGCACTGTGCTCCTTCACCCTCTCACACTACACTGGACACTCGTTAAACGAATGCACTCAGAAGACTAAAAAGAAAGTAATGGAAACAAAGGGCAAAAAGAAGAAAAAAATGGAAAAACAAGAGGAAAGTGAATGCCCCTTTCCCCCACTTGGACAACAAAATACTCATGTATCAGAACGTCAAACCACCCAAGCTCAGGAAGAATCTGCCGACTCCTCCCCGGAGCAATACGCAGATTTAAATGAAGCACTCAAGGACCTGAGAAACAATTATATGGATGCTGAACATGAGCTCCCAAAAGACAAACGACACTCACTTAGGGCCGTATTCCATAAATATGAGAGCCTAATCCGTACTCTCGACATCCAAAGAGCAACCGAACGTGCTAGAAGAAAGGAGGTCGAGAGGACGGCACAAGCACTAAACGAGGCTCTTCGACAGATGGAGGACTGCACCAAGGAGCAGGCAAGATCATACGCCGAGATCACCCAAGTGAACCAGTACAAGCCAAAACAAGGTCCCTCCAAAATCCTTTCTGCAACAGTTAAGCCCAAACCAGGAAAGAGCTTAAAAAAACTGACTAACATGCTCAAGCAGGAAATAACGGAAGCCAACGTACTATTGACAGACGCAGCCATACGGCCCGCTAGAGCCGGCCTTCTAGTTCTGGAAAGTAAGAAGAAAGAGGACATAGATAAAATCGAAAAGATCTTCAAAGAGAGTGACTCTCTCAATGAAAACGGTACCTTGAGAGTCAATAGACCTCCACAACCCGAAGTGAAGATAAGATTCATAGAAGAGGACTTCGACAAGGAATCGGTCATATACGACCTAATCCACTGCAATGACCTCGAAGAACACTCCCAGCAGATTGAAATCAAACATATGCGTTCTGAGAGAGATTGTATTCAAACGGCTTTCGTATCCTTGCCCAAAGAGGCCTATTACAAGCTAACCCAAGAAGGAAAGGCTAAGATAGGCTGCGCTAGATGCATCATGGAAGGATATTACAATATCAGGAGATGTTCCAAATGTTTAGCATATGGTCATCTAACAAAGTACTGCAAATCCACCCAGAGCTTCTGTCCTTTCTGTGCCAATTCACACAGAGAAGAGGACTGCAAGGCTACGGAACCTGGATGCAAAGCGTGCATCAACAACTTAAGCGGCGGAAATCACTCTGACGATATAGAACATCGTTTCTACGATCGACACTGCCCTGCCTATTTGGCACAGGTGCAGAAGATTGAAGATCAGTGGTAGATAAATAACTCACTTTTCTTCCCTTCCCCTTCCCATAAATTCAAAATGGCACTAAATTTTCTGCAAACAAACCAAGCCCATTCCAAGGCAGGGGCTTTGACTCTTTCAAAGTCCCTGGCCACACTTAACCCCAACATTGTCACCATACAGGAACCCTACTATCACGACCGTTCCATTCTTCAATTTCCACAAAAATATAACATAATCCAAGCCAAAGGAAAACCCACAGTCTCCCTCTTAATCAATTCAAACAGATATGACATTCTCCAACTCCTTGTAAAAGAAAGTATAATAGCAGTAAAACTCGAAAATCATGAAAGATCTTTACTTATAATAAACTGTTATCTCTCACCCAATCAAGACATGAAAGAACTTCGCATCATTCAAGAGCTCTTATACAAACATAAAAACGTCGAAACCATTATCTGCGGAGATTTTAACGCCAAACACCCCCTATGGGGGGGAATAGATGCCAACCAAAAAGGTGAAGACCTTATTGACTTCATTATGGCAAACGACCTGGCTCTTGTAAACGACCCTCAATTTCCCCCAACTTTCAATGGCCCAAGAGGTTCATCATGGATTGATTTACCTATTACTACACAAAAAATATACGAACATATTAAAAACCTGGTCAGTACTATCAATAGAAAGAGGAAGTACCCATAGTTACATCACATTTAATCTTTTCAACAATGAAGCAAACTCTAAACGAAAACTAACCAGAAAAGGGCAACTTAGGCTAAACGAATACATCAACAAGGACCCTTGGTTCGACCACATTAAAAATAATTATACTTCCTTAAACCTAAATATCGACAAAACAGTTGCAATCTTAACTAAAAGAATTCACTGCTTGACTAACATATGTAAATCTAAAATAAATAACAATCACAAAACTGTTCCCTGGTGGAACGAAAATTTAACAATTTCGAGAAACCTTTGCAGAAACCTTAGACGCCTACATCAAAAAGAATTAAAAAACAATCCCACCCATCCCCTCCACATAAAATACAAACATGTATTAGCTAAATACAAAAAAGATTTAATAAATGCAAAAAATACATACTGGCAAAACCTTACCGACTCAGCCAAAGCTTCTGATCCATATAACATCGTTTACAAAATATTTACCAACAAAATCAAAATAAACAATCCAATACCAATTCTTGAAAAGCCCGATGGTTCCATTTCCACAACCTCTCAAGAATCCATTGATCTTCTATATAAAACAGCTTTCTCACAAACTACTTCCACTAAAAAATATCAACTTCCTAAAATCTCAAATCCACAAGAAGAACTCCTTATAACAAATAAAGAAATTTTAGATAAAACAAAAGAAATCCAAAACAATACTGCAAGAGGAACAGATAATATAGGCGCTTACACAGCTAAACATTTGCTAATAACAAAAGTTGAATTTTTCAACCCTTTATTTAATGCCTGTCTCGTACAAGGTTCTTACCCATCACAATAGAAAGTTGGTAAAGTAATATTCATAAAAAAACCCAATAAAAAAGATCAAGACCCTAATTCCTACAGACCTATAACTATATTACCTATATTATCCAGAATTTTTGAAAAAAATTATATTCAGTAGACTATATCACTTTTCCCACATAAACAACCTTTTAGATCCTAAGCAATTTGGTTTTAGACATGGTAAATCCACAACCCAAGCTCTATGCAAAATCTCAGATGAAATCAAAACAAATAAAAACAACACTCTGTTTTAATTTCTTTAGATATTAAAGAAGCTTTTAATGCCCTTCAACACAATCATATAATTAATACCTTAGCTAATCATAATACTCCAACTAATCTATTTCACTTAATTAGAGATTACCTTAACAACAGAAAATACCAAACTATTACAAAATCTTCCATCATCAATTACTCCAATGTCATTGGATGTCCCCAAGGTTCCCCTAAGCCCCCTACTTTGGAATCTGACTATAAATACCATTTTTAACATTCCAACCCCCGATAACTTAAAATTATTTTCCTATGCTGACGACATCATTGTAATTGTAAAAGGCAACTCCCGCCAAATATTAGAACACTCTGCAAATAATTTCTTAAACAATTTAACGCAATGGGCCTCTCAGCTAAATTTGGAATTTAATCCAAATAAATCAATAGGCCTTACAATACCATATGATAACAAATTTAAAACAAAACCCCCAAGTATTAAAATATACGACCAAAAAATTAAAAATCAAAACACTTTAAAAATTCTAGGTGTCACTTATGACAATCACTTGACATTTATCCCTCATTTAAATGAAATCAAAGAAAAAGTAATAAACACTACTTTAACCCTCTCTAAAATTTGTAAAGCTAACGAACATTTTAAAGGTCAAATAATGCAAACATACTATAATCAAATCTTACAAAAAATAATCCTATATGCTGCCCCCAGTTGGTGGAAACCTGACAACAATTCACATCTATTAAGAAAAATTAATTCCATCGACAGAATTGCTCCTCAAAATCTGTCATGCCTACAACACAATTAGTAACCTAAACCTACAAATACTTAGAAACATTATACCCAGCCTCCTACAAGCTGCAATAGATTACAAAATTCATCACCTACAATATGAAAACAAAGAATTAAAAATACAAAATAATTACATATCTTCCCACCAATTAGAGGAAAACTTCGACACGTGGATTCTACACCCCACATTTGATCGATCATTCTTCTTTCTTAAAGGGACTCTGACCAGAAGTTCGACAAATCTTTCGTTTGCATCTATTACGAAGGTATAATATGCCTCCAAGCCACACGCGAAATATTTTGGCTGTGCGCGGAGGCAAAGCTTGCCAAACGGGGAGCTGAAAACCGGCTTCGCTTTTTCCCCTCAACTCGCGCAATCGGGGCCGAAATCCAGCCTTTATGCAGTGGACATCCGCCAATTTCTGTGTGCGCGACGAAATCACGAGGGCCACGTTTCATTGGGCGCACGGACCGGAAGTTCTGTTGTTAGTGAGTTTGCGAGAGCGCCGGCATCCGTCCGGAAAGCGATCTTCAATATGGACGTCGAAGGAAGAAATGCGGAGACTTCGAGCCCGGAACTTCTTTCTGAACTTTCTGCGATCGAGAAGAAAATTCTGTGTGCTGAACAGCTCGGTAGGCTTTCGAAACGTCGCCGATGCCGCGAATGCGAGACGAAGTTAGAGCTCTACGAACATCAGTCACAGATGAAGCAAACAGCATGAGTCGCCTGTCTTCAGGTAAGCGATGAGCTTTTTAACGCACACTGTGATCGAACATGTAAACGTGCTCAGAAATTTCGTGTTCTGATATCTAATGCGCACTTGCTGTTCATGGTGCCGGTGTGGCTGGTGTGTCATAATGCCGAAGGAGATCGAATGCTTGTGCTGCAAGGAGCTCGAAAACACTGCCGAATGACTGCGGTATGAGTGCATTACAACCCACAAAGATTTCCAACTTCTATTCTTCAATATGACTGTCCTGAAGGTCGCATATTGAACTCCGTGGGCAGCGCGAACCTATGAGCGACTATATTCACAAGTAAGTCACATGTGTCCTTGTCGAACGATGTTAAAATTTGGGCGCCCAAAACTGGTTTGGTCCTGCAATAAAGTCGTTAAAAACTCCAGTACAGGGCGCAGCACATAAAAAGGCTATACAGTACACGACTCTGAACTGGAGAAAACCAATATAAGCAATTCTGTAATTGTCAGTGTGCTGTGTCCTGAGTCACGTTTTTATGTATTGCCCTGTGCATAAGGTTTTAGCGTAGGTTTTTAGCGATATTGATTGTTCTTGATTGTCGATTCAGTGAAAAGTAAAACAATGTTGGGTTCTAAAAGAACACAGCATTTGTAGTAATGTACAAGGTGTGGGCAGGTAAACTGCAGTTGCTCTCAGGTACATGTAGAAATGACATTGCACACACACTGTACTGTAACCGGTTACCTATTTGCCTAAACTATATTTTATGTACATCTGTGTAGACGATGCAGATACACTGCGTATCGCCATTTTGCAAGGTGAGTATGGCACAAGCTTGGGAAAAACAAGATCATGGTCATCCCAGCCTGTGCAGTGAAGAGGGTCTGGCAAGCCTTTCCCACAGAAAATGCCACAGGCTTCAAGTACCCAAGATCCTAACTGGGGGTACCTCTTCGCACAGCTCGTCTATCACAATTAAAATAATTCAGCATCTGTATTTAGGATGATCTATAGCTCTCAGGATGATGCATGGTTCATGAGTTCAATATGTTGTGTTGAAACACAACACTAGTTCTTTTTAATGAGTCTTGCGAAACGATAGATGAGCACTCCTTTTGTGACATTGTGTACCATTGCTACAGTGAACAATTTCTTGAGCAAGACTGATGAACGAACGAAAAATAGTCTTGTCTTCCAAATATGTATGTTCCTTGTAACTTCCGTATTTGTTAAGTGACCCATGTTGATGTCCCCCCTCATGTAATGCCTGCAATGGCCTCAGGCAGTGCATCCAGAACTGTGAATCGGGTTCATAGAGAGCACCTGGTGAGAGGGACAGCAACAGTGTCCAGTAAAGACTGTCCAGGAATTTTGTGCAGGTTTGGGGGACACACCTTTTAATAGTGTTGATGGAAAGCAGGGTGTGTGAAACACTGACTTCTGGTAGATGAATTCTTGTTATTTATAACCAGGTATCCATGTTCTAGTAATCTAGAAAAAGCCTTGGCTCTCTTGGAGGAAATTGCTAATGAATCTGAGTGTCTTTTGTGGAAACAGGTTGTAACTGCCTTTCTATCCACCCTTCTTAGTTGCCCTAGCGAAAGCAAATATGTAATGATGTACACCATATCTGGTGCTAGCACACTAATTGCTTTGAGTGTTCTCAGGCTTCTGAAATGGAGCTACCTCGTACATACGCTGTGCCATGCACCGCTCAACACAACAAATAAAAACAGAGCATAAACGTTTTGTCGCCTATCCGGGTGGCATCATCAGTACAACAGAGGCCAAAGATGAGCACATCAGCCTATCTAAGAGGGAATCTTCCACATCCGATAGGGGGACACGGTATGTAATACAGGCTGAAGCATCACGCATGATAAAGCAGGATTCTAAGAACTTTCTAGGGCCCCATCGCTAGTCATGAGCAAAGGTTACTGCACCATCAAAATATATGTCCCTTAGGACAGCAGTGGTAGACTGATTCGGTCCTGTTTAGTTAAGCTAAGCATTAGTAGCCCTGGCAACTGGCTCTTTTAGTCCCACATCTTTTGTCTATCTCGCCAATGTAGGTTGCATCACATTCTATGCACTCAACTTGATATGCACAGTCAAAATGCCTGATGGGCACAGTGCCCTCCAAATAGCGTATGAAATACGTTGGATGAAAGGAATGCGAACCACCGATTTGACTCCTTTGATGTTGTTTTTGATTGTTCTCTGTTGGAGGGATGATGCCACCTGGATAGGCAATGAAACGTTTACTCTCTTTATTCTTAATTGTTGTGTTAAGCCAGTGTTCTGATTGATTGATTGATTGATTGATGTGTTTAATGGCACAAAGGCAACAAAGGCCATAGAGCGCCAAAACCATGGTGAGCGTGTCGGAGATGATTATGGGAAAGATGATGTGTGCCAGTGTTCTGAGTAAAGGATTTTACATTATGAACTTTGTTTGAATGATGATTAGTGGCGAGTTTCATACCCTGGGCCACTACTCTTAACAATTGCTTGTGGTAGTGTGGTGAAATGGAATAACGAGCCTTGTAGACAATATACTTGGCAATATATTTATTTATCTCTCATAGGTTGAAGAACCCAGTGTGGTGTTACATAAAGGAGGGGCACGTAATCATACAAGACCGATCACTAAAAGGCCTTGCTTTTGACTAGATTAAGATGTGAAGTGATTGTAACATAACAAATGCTGCATGATGGCGATATGATAGGTTCTCCTCACGAGTTGTCGACACGGTTACGGTTAGTTGAGAAACTGCATATCCAGGTAGCAGGATCAAATTTTAATTAGACTACTTTGGCCAACACGCGAGCATAGAGCACAGTGTCAAAAGCCCTTACAAAATAAAAAGAATACTACATCTACGTGGACCTAGAAGTCAAGACAGTTTGAAATGCTGTGAACGAATTCCACTACGTTAGTTTTGCCTGAATACCCTTTTCTAAAGCCATGCTGGAATTTAAAAAAAAGAAATCGACAGACTCGACTTGGTTGACAACGTGGTAGTACATGATGTGATCCATTAGTTTACAGGGAACCCTAAAAAGTGGAGCTGGTTAATAGATAGAAGGAGCATAGTTGTCACCTCTTCTGAAGACAGGAATTAGCTTGAGACTATGTCCTCGACTCGCATACATACTAAGAACCCTTGACACAGATTAACGTATCTTCATTCCAGCTCTTTCACTTTCAGATGTTCATCTCTGTTGAGTGGTCTGTCATTCTTGTAATACAGATTGGAATTGAAATGACGTCATCTTGATGGTGGGCCGGGGTGGATATTCTATATAAACGTATGTTTTCTCGGTTTGACGCTAGGCGTGCTGCACTCAGATGAAGTCGAATGTTTAAAATTCGAGTTTAGAGAAACCGTGGGGTTTTAATGCGTGAATTTTCGCATGGAGAGTCCTTGTTGGGTGCTTTATCGACTCCAGGTACGAAAGAGCTCCCACAGTTTCTGGTCAGAATCCCTTTAAACCAGACAAAGTAAATTATGCAGGCTACACCATATTTACAGATGGCTCCAAAACCCAAAACTCCACAGGCTCAGCTTTCTGTTTGCTAAAACATAAGAATTTAGTCTATGCTGAAAAACATAGGATTTCAGACAATTCCACAATTTTTGACGCAGAACTCCTGGCAATCCATAAAGCTATCGACAAAATCATTACTTTTTCAACTACTACTGCATTTCAAATATACTAGGATAGCCTTTCCGTCCTAACTGCTCTTGCTAATAAAAATCATAAAAATCCCAGAGTACAAGCATTAGCTCAAAATATTGAAAACGCCAAAAAACAACACCAAATCACTTTTAATTTTATCCACTCACACACAGACATAACAGGGAATGATATATCTGACAAATTTGCCAACGATGCAAGATCCCTAGATAATATAATCATTATCCCTTATTCTAGAAAATATTTAAAAATCCAATTAAAAAACCAAGCTCGAGGTATACTCGTAAGAGAGTACCAAGATTCAAACAGTAAACTCAAACAAGGCTTCAAAGACCACAAAAGTATCATTTCACTACTCCTGCAAACCAATACATTACTCAAATTTTGACAGGATATGGTAATTTAAAATAAAAGGAAACGCAACCTGTAAATGCAAAAAACTAAAAGCAAACAGTATTCACTACATGATAGACTGTCCACTTACAATAAAATTTAGAAACCAAGTAGAACAACAAATCAAAGATAACCTAGACCTTTCTAACATAAATAAAATACGTACCAACAAACAAGCTTATTCTACCCTACAAAACTTAGCAGAATATGTAATAACTGACTTAAATATTTAATACAGTAATGGTCTACAATTTATGCCAAACCACTAAAGTCCTGAAAAGGATGAGGCACAAATTTGTACCCATTGCAAACCTTTAGATTATTAAACAACTATAAGAACTTTTATTTATCCACCGATTTCCAATGCCATTCTAATGCAAAACTTCTAAGTATCTTTACACAGTGGTAACCAAAGATACCACCCTACTTCCACTCTCAATCCTTCATCATCTGCTCATATGGAAATCTAATCAACGCCCAAATCAAGCCAAGCCACAAGTCGTAAGGCTAGCTATATCCATGTAATAGCTAATCCAATTTCTTTTTCTGTACTATTTTTTACACACTTTTAATCTTCCAATAAATGCTGACTAGCCGGGCCTACACCCTCGACTGTGGTTTTGCAGATAATTTTCCTATCTTTCATTCTTCTTTTTTCTCCCCTTCTTTTTCCATTCTTCCCTCTCCAGGCCTCTGCGATATCTTCGGGTGGTACGGAGGACTGGAGCCTCTCATCTTCCTTCGTCCCAATTCTATATTCCCTCTCATATAGCACACTTTCCCCTATTTTTCTGTCCCTATCAGAATCAGTTCGCGAAGTGATCTGGTGGTGAGCGGACGCACCTCAGCTGCTCTCCGGAATAGACGCCCCTTCCACGCTCGCCTGCATCGTCGTCGGGTTTATTGTGTGTGTGTGTGCCTCGCTCCACAAGTCCGTGGACGGAAAATTAACAACTGGAATTCGGCTTAGCGCAGTAAGTTAATCTTTTTCTTTTGTTTTTGGGAGGTTTTACTTAGCTTTTTCGAGGCACACACAAAGGGGCGTATCGATTCCGAGTTAGGCTTACTTTTAGCGGCTGGGGTGGGTAACCGCCCGCCACGATATTTTTTTTCTCTTCATTGTGGTCATAAAGTCAACGTTATGGTTATTTTTGGGGGGTAGGGGGGTTTTGATACTTTGTCAGTGTGGTTTGAATCCTTTTTTGGTATTAGAGTATTTGAGAATGGACCCACAATGATGTGGGCTCTGCAGCATGATGAGAACATACAGTCTCAGATCTGACAATGGGCATAGGAAATTCATAGTCTCTGATAATGCAAATACCTGACTGAACTGGACCCAATGTAGAGTAACTCAACAAAATTATTCGGCGCAGCATGATCTTTGATATCCTTGCGCCAGTAAAGTCAAATCAAATCAAATTTGAGAATGGACCATTTCCATATTCGCGTCGCCCCTGGCGACGGAATGTCGAACGTCGTGTCTTCCACCTCAATAATGGTGACACTTTTCGGACTGGCACGTTGCGTTGGAAAGTATAAGAAAGAGAAGATTGGAAGAAGAATGCGGAAAGAGTGAAAGCGCATTGTACAGGCGTCGCCACCCTTAACCGTAGCGCAGGAGCGCGTGGCCTGCTTGCATGCCAGTGCCACCTTGCGTCGATGCTGGAGTGGAGACTGTAGGACCATATTACGGGAGCGCCCCCTCTCGACGGGATGTTCTCGGGGAATCGGTGCAGCAGGATGGGTCACCTGCTGTGTTGTGTCGCCGAACGCTCTCGCACAACAGATCGCGCGTGTGCGTTATCTACCACGCTTTATCTACTACTGGTTCGCGGAAGTCGTGTTTGAGGGGCACAATATTATGAATTAATTTTGGGGCGTATGCAAACACTGTAGGGTCACCCATGTTGCTCTGAGCGCTCATTCACCATGATATCTTTTATCACAATTTTTTTTACTTTGTTTCGTGTTGCCGAGAAAGATTTGATAGCATGTTTCTGTGAATGCATATACTCCAGAGTCACACTGATATTTTACTGGCATACTGATTTTCTTATCGCTGAAATATGTGCCAGATATGGAAATAGCTCCAGCAACCAATAGAAATGAAACAAACGGCAAATAAATGGACATGTTCACAGCCCATCTGTCACTGTTCTGCACTGATATTGCGCGATGCCTGCCAGACTTACAGAAGGTCAGCGAATTGCCATAATAGAAATGGCGAGGGGAGGTATGTCCCAGCGACAAATTTCTTCAGTTATGCGCTGTCGGGTCGCGACAGTTAACAGGATCATCAGAGCCTTTCGGGATGAGGACCGGGTCGCGGATGCTCCCCGTGGTAGCTCTGCCCGCGCAACAACGCAGCTGGAGGACAATTGGATTGTTGCTGCGATTGTCGACGACCCATTCCTTACAGCCCGCGAAGTCCGAGACGAGCTGGAGATCACTGCAAGTGACACCACACTGCGAAGGCGACTCCATGCGGCAGGCCTCAAGAGTCGCGTAGCAGTTCAGAAACCGGCGCTCGATGCCGAACAGCGGCAACAGCGTCTATACTTCGCAACTGCGCACGAGGGCTGGACAGCCCTGGACTGGCGACACGTCGTCTTCAGCGACGAATCTAGCTTTTGTACGCGGTGGGACCAGTCGAGGAGAGTCTGGCGCCCAGACTGTTTCCGGTAAGCCATATCCGCCTTGCGTTTACCCGCATATTTTCATTTCTTTCTTTCTTTTTTGTCAACAGTGTGATGCGTCGTTTCAGATACTGCGAGCGCTACGGGTGGGACGTCCGCGCCAGCGGACGAACGAGCGTCAACGTCTGGGGCGCGGTCAGTTATGCAGGTCTGGGGCCACTTCACCGGATCGAGGGAACACTAACGGCAGCAAGATACTGCGATATTTTAGAGAATGTCATGATTCCCTACGTCCTGGAAGGGCCCTTTCCTGACGGCGTCTTCTGGATTCAACAGGATGGTGCCTCCGTTCACACCGCTGTTGCCACCCGCGAGGTCCTTGATGAGCATGCCATCATGCAGCTTGAGTGGCCAAGCCGTAGCCCAGATCTCAATATTATTGAGAACGTTTGGGGAACTATGAAAGCTGAACTGTCCAGGCGCCCAGGGCTGAGCATCGTCCAAGGGGACCAGCTATGGGATGTCATCCACGAAGAATGGGAGCGCCTGAGGGCACACCCAACGCTCGTGAGTTCCCTCTACGACAGCGTCCCTGAGAGAATGAAGATTGTAAAAGAAAGCTCGGGTGGACCGACCCGCTTTTGAGAGACAAAAACTTGAAAAGAAATGGGGGGGGGAGGGATTTCAATAAATCATTTTCTAGGATAATATGTGCTATTATAATTCTTCGTCAGCATCAACATTAGTTACCGAAAAGACCCCTTGTCACATAATTGAGGTGCATTGTTTCTTTCTCTGAGCTTCTCTCAGCCCCCCAAAAAAATATTCCCTTTACAGTGGCATGTTATCTCAGTGCTGCGCGACCAAGCGTCATTTCGTTACCGGAGCGCGCCTTGGGGAAAGGATTCGCGCAACTTGCGCCCACAGAGTAGTGCCCCGTGCGTGCTTGCAGAGTCTCCGTCGAGAGGGGGCGCGCACGTACCAGGCCCCCAAAGTCTCCACCCCAGCACGCCCCATCATCGACACAAGGCGGCGCTGGCATGCAAGTAGGCCACGCGATCCCGCGCTACGGTTAAGGGTGGCGACGCCTGTACTCATTACCAGACCTGAAACGCCCGCGTAACCTTGAAACCGATTATCTCCCCACAATGAACATGACAGTCGCCAGCAGGTGGGTCCATAGCGGTGTTTTCCGCTCAAAGATGGCGGACTCAAGGGCTGGGCATGCGCAGACGCGTTGTCTGAAAAGGTCCATTTGTCGTTCGTTTTTTTTTGTGTGTGTGTGTGTTTTCCATATGCGTGATAAACGTTTCCCAAGCCGTAGTTGAATTTTCTAGTCGTTTGTTCAAACTAATTGTCGCTCTACGTTAATAGTAGTGCTGAGCACCTGTTTCCTGTCCAAGTAAATCTTTTCTAGTAGTTTTGCATCACACGTGGCCTAGCTACACGTAATAATAGCCAAAGGTTCGTTCGAACATCCCGTAAGCGGTGTATTAAATCTTATAGCCTGACTGAGCACCTGTTTTCTTTTTGATTAGTTCATTTTGCGTATTTTTGCATTGCACGTGGTCAGACTACGATAGCACTAGCGAACCTTTGTTGGGAAAATCTCGTCTTTCTCTCTACCCTCTCTCCTCACTTCTTACTTCCTTCTCCTGGTCTCTACGATATCTTCGGGTGGTACAGAGAGCAGGTGATTCTCATCTTCGTTCGTCCCCCTTCTATATCCCCTCATAAAAACCTCACTTTCGTTACTTTTCTGTCTCTATTGGTCGCCCTAGGGACGTTGGGCTTGGTGGGGTCTTCCCTCCTCGTCGGTCCAGCTGCGGCCGTCTCCCCGGCCGGGGCTTCGCTGGGAGATAGTGTCATGTCTGCCCCCCAGCAACCGAGCGATACGCTTAGTCCGTGGTACTTGGGCTGGGGCTCTCTTCGTCCCACTCTCTTCCCTCCCCAAACCAAACTCTCTCTTATTTTAATGTCCCTCTGCCCAGCCTCGCTAAGCCTACGATTAGCGTGGTCGGCACCCTACTTTGAAAAATCGGCCAACTAACGCTATAATTTTGCTACACACTGATAGATCTTCACTTCCGATTTCCAAATTTATAAAAATTTGGAAAATCCGTCCAGTGGTCGAGAGATATCAATATAAATAGAATGTAAACAAACTTCTAGGGCGCCGCCATTTTGAATACCAGATAGCACATATTCCTACAGAGTACGGTGCAGTTTTGGACAACCTGCACACGATGTAAACCAAAAACCATGTTTCTTTGTCTTTTTCCACTGTAATACAGAGCAATATTCAACATTTAATATCTGGAGAACGCCTCTAGATATTTAAATTCCGTAAAAACTCTCTGGTAATATAGCCCGAAAGGAATATCATCAAAAAGGAAAGTTGGGAAGAGAAAGTGTTTTGGCCGAAAAACGCCTAGAGAAGACCGAAAATTCGGTCTAAAGCCAATCACCCATGAAAAACGTCCCATAACTAAGAATTCCAACGGGAAAAAGACCCGACAAGATGTCGGACGACGAAAACTACGGAAAAGGAGGGAAAAAGAGTAAAAGAAAGAAGAGCAAAAACAAAGACAAAGCTGACCGAGAGGATATAACCACTCAAAATCGGCTCAAAAATACAGGGAGAGAATGTGAACAATGGCAAGACGTCAATGAAGCCCTGGAGAATATTAGGGACAGTTACATCGACGTGGAACATAACATCCCTAGAGAAAAACGTAACTTCCTAAGGGACGTTTACCACAAATATAAACGACATATAAGAAGCCTAGACCTTCAACGAGCTACGGAAAGGGCCAGGCGTAAAGAGAGAGAGAGACAGAATCTCTTACTCGCCTCGAGATGCGACGATCTCCAGAAACTTCTCGACGAAGCACACACGCTACCCAAACCCACCTATGCCAATATCGCCAAAGGCTCGGACAGCCCTGTCCCAGTTCCCGCATCTACATCACCATCTAAAAAACCAAGAAATGATGCCATCATCTGCAAACCTAACCAGGGTTGTTCCAGAAAAGAGGTCACGAATCCCTCAACAAAAAACCCTGGAGAAAGAATTGGATCGAAGAAACTCAGCCACCATAAAGACCACTAGGAGTGGCCTAGTCGTGCTAGAAACAAGTCAGTCAGAAGAGATAAAACAAGTGAGAAAATCTTCAAGGAATCCGAGGTCCTCAGAAAGATTGATTGATTGATTATGTGTTTAATGGCACAAAGGCAACAAAGGCCATAGAGCGCCAAAACTATGCTGAGTGTGTCGGAGACGATTATGGGAAAGATGATGTGAGAGGGAGTGTGGTAGTTAAAACCTATCTACAGGTATGAGCGATGAGCGATGATTGATTGACCAGGATAAGAGAGAGGGGGATGACGATAGCAAGCGAGCATGGCAGTTAAAAGCTATCTACAAGTGTGACAATGAGATATTTACATGAGGAGTTCGGTGATAATGGATAAAAGCGGAGCAATGCTTATCATCTACATCTGACTAAGAAACCCACACATGGTCAAAAATTTGATTACGTTATCAAACGGCACAAGAGGGGTGTCACCCAGTAGAAGGGCTGGGTGGAGTGGGACATGGTATCTGTAGAATGCGGTGAAATACTGTTGGCGTTGGTGTTCGAAGTGAGGGCAGGATGCCAGTACGTGCAAGACAGTCAAGCTGTCACCGCAGTGCGCACAAGCTGGCGGATCCTGACCTCTGAGTAGGTGGTGATGCGTGAGCCATGTGTGTCCAATCCTCAATCTCGCGTAAAGAACTTCGGATGATCTGTTGATGTGTTCAGTCCGATGCGGGGGAGAAACGTGTGGCTGTGTGAGGTGTAGCTTGTTATTTTCTTCCATGTCCCACTCCTGCTGCCACTGTGTGCAGACAGCTCTCTTTAACACTGGCAGGATGTCTTGGTAGGGTAGTCCTAGAGCTGACTCCTCTTGTGCCAACGCTCGCCGAGCCTCACGGTCGGCTCGTTCATTCCCCGGGATCCCAGTGTGGCTGGGGACCCAGCAGAGACAGATTGAAAAGCCTCGGGAACAAAGTTGGGTCGCAAGCGCTCGTACTCGCTTGACGAGGTGATTCTTGCTGTCATAGCATGAAAGCAGCGCACGCACAGAGCTTAGCGAATCGGAATAAATCACTGAATTTTGAAGGTCGTTTTGTTGAATGTGCCGCAGAGCCAGGAGAATCGCGTAAAGCTCTGCGGTGAAAACTGTGGCGTTCGTGTTCAGGCGTGCCGTCATAATAGAATCACCTTCAAGGGCAACGGCCGCCACACCATTGCTTACTTTAGTCCCATCAGTGTAGATTGCATGGTGGTTCCCGAAGTTATGGTGAATCTCCAGGAATTCCTGGAGAATGACAGTGTGTGCAGTGGATTGTTTGTCAAACTGTGTCATTTTTAAATTGGATTGTATTAGATGTCTCTGCCAAGGCGCAGCATCGAGGACTGCCTGCTGCAAGGGAACGCCAGAGGGGCTGAATCCCACACGGGAACTCGCCGCCTCCACACGAAGCGGGAACGAGGGTACAACAGAGGGCTTTGCAAGGAAGAGTCGCTCCAGAGCGGGGTTCACACTAGAGTGTACAACTGGGTCATCGCCCTGGCATCTGTACCTTAGCGCAGCCTTCACATGTTCAAATTGTCTCCGTCTCTCGAGCGACCATTCATTGCCCTCAACATACAAACTCTTCACAGGGGACGTCCGGAAGGCACCGGTGGCGAGTCGGATGCCTTCGTGGTGGATGGGGTCCAACACCTTCAATGCCGAAGGCCGCGCCGAGCCATACACGACACTCCCGTACTCAATTACTGATCGCACAACCGAGTCATAGACCCGCAACAGTGTGACTTTGTCGGCTCCCCACGATCGATGGGATAAAACTTTGAGTATGTTGGAGGATTTCAGGCACTTCTGTTTTATATAGTTTATGTGTGGCACAAAAGACAGCTTCTTGTCAAACACCACCCCCAGAAATTTTTGCTCATCAGAAACTGGTAGCGTGTTGCCACCGAGGAGCAGCGAGGGCTCAGCAAATGTGCCTCGCTTCCTAGTAAAGACAACACACGCTGTCTTTTGCGCGGAAAACCTGAAGCCGTTTTCATCAGCCCACTTAGATAGACGGTTGATCGTGAGCTGCACCTGCCTCTCAGCTGTTGAAAGATTTGATGCCGAGTAGGAAACCTGGACATCGTCTACGTACAGGGAGTACTGGACGCCAGGTGGGATGGCTCTGGCTATCGAGTTCATTTTCACAACGAATAGCGTAACGCTCAGCACAGAAAGAGAGCGACGTGTCGAATAAGTACTCAACCACTACCTGAAATCTGTATCCGGAAGATAAACAAAGATACTTCGGACGATTGATTGATTGATTGATTGATTATGTGTTTAATGGCACAAAGGCAACAAAGGCCATAGAGCGCCAAAACTATGCTGAGTGTGTCGGAGACGATTATGGGAAAGATGATGTGAGAGAGAGTGTGGTAGTTAAAACCTATCTACAGGTATGAGCGATGAGCGATGATTTATTGACCAGGATAAGAGAGAGGGGGATGACGATAGCAAGCGAGCATGGCAGTTAAAAGCTATCTACAAGTGTGACAATGAGATATTTACATGCGGACGAGGACATTGCGGAAGACCTCACTTTACTCAATGGCCTAGAAGGAATTAGCCAAGACATTAAACTCCGACATGTCAGGCGGGAGAGAGATGACACGAAAACTGCCATATTCTTGGTGCATCTGGAACAATGGAGACATATTGTTGGCAAAGAACGAGTTAAAATCAGATGGGAAAGTTGTCCAATCTTTGAAAACCTCAATGTCAAACGTTGCGATAAATGCCTCTCCTACGGCCACCCAACCAAATTTTGCAAGTCGGAAGAGGTATACTGCGCCTTCTGTGGGGGAAAACACCCCACCAGTGAATGCTGGCAGAAAGAGAAAAATCGCAAAGCCTGCGAGAACGACAAAGAGGTGGACAGAAGAGAACTAAATCACGGCTCTTCGACTGGGGTTGTCCAACACTCAAAGAACATCAAAACAGGGCTAGAGCGGCCTTCTATTAGTAGATCTGAAAAGACCTAGAGATACAACACACTCATCTACCAAATATGCTCAACCCTAACCCCATCAACTTTCTACAAATCAATTCGGCTCATTCGAAGGCGGTCACCTGCACCCTAGTCCAAGAGATCAACAAAAACAATTACAGCATCATACTAGAACAAGAACCATACTCCTGTAATCTCTATGACTTCGGCCTCGAAACCAAATACAAAATATTTCAAAACAAGCCATCAGCTCGAGCAAGAATTATCTACCACAAATCTACATACGACATCTTTCCAATCAACATACAAAAAGACTTAATAGCAATAAGAATTAGTAAAAGCAATAAAGCTTATGTCATCGTTAACATCTATAACTCTCCCTACGAAAATCTCCATACTCTCGACAACCTCCAAAATATTATCAATTCATACCCCGATACCACTTCGTTATCGGAGGAGATTTCAACTCAAAACACCCCCTATGGGGTGGTGATAAATCAGATCCCAGAGGGGACGAAATCATTGAATTCATAACTTTAAACGACCTAACTATCATCAATCACCCCCTCTCTGGTCCCACCTTTCAAGGTCCAGGAGGAAACCCTTGGATCGATCTCAGCATTTGCTCCGACAATTCTAATCAATCCATTTCTAACTGGGAAGTTTCCACTAAATTCACTGTTAGCGATCATAAATACATTACCTATAGTATAGCTGAAAATAACTCACCTATTTATAAAATAACAAGGAAATCAAAACTTTTACTTCTTGAACATATAAGATCAGATCCTTGGTTCCAGGCAACACATTTTATTTATTTACCGCAGACAACCTGGACGTAGATGTAACCATCAAAATCCTGACATATAAAATCAAAGGTTACCGACAAATCTGTCTCAGGAAAGTCCAAGAAAGTGGGACTACTGTTTGGTCTCAAGAAATTGAAGCCTTACGAAAAGACATAAGAAAACGTAGAAGAAATTACCAAAAGTATAAAGGCTCAATAGAAGAAAAAAACTCATAGATCAATCTACCATAAACACTTCGCCATATACAAGCGGATCATATTTACTGCAAAAGATACATGGATTAAAAAAACTATAGAAAACATAACAGAAAGAAACATTTTCAATTCATCCTTTTGGAAGTAAAAAAAAACGCGGTAAAAACATTAAAGAACTAGGATCTGTAATAAATCAAGAAGGTAGGTCCACAAAAACCTTGGAGGAATCTTTGGACGCTATAATGAAACACCTTTTTGGAAACAAACAAACAAAGGACCCTTCTCCATCTTCATAGGTTTGTCGGGAAACAAACGACTCTGCAATCACAGAGTATGAAATTTCCCAAACAATGAAAAATATGAACACTAAATCAGCCTCTGGTTTGGATCACATATACTACGATATTCTTGTAATTCTTAACAACCCAACATCTACAATTTAGTACCTTAATATTCAACGCTGCCTTAAAACAAGGAATATATCCACACTTATGGAAAACTGGCAAAGTAGCACTCATCCCCAAAGACAACAAGGACCCCAAACTTAGTTCATATCGCCCTATAACCATGCTTTCACTCTTTAGTAGACTATTTGAAAAAATTATCAACAACAGACTATATCATTATGCCCATACCAATCATTTATTTCACGAAAATCAATTCGGCTTTAGACATAATAATTCTACCACTGTAGCTCTATTCAACATAATTAACACAATAAAGAAAGCAAAAGCTCAAAAACTTCATACTACATTAATCTTCCTAGACGTTGAGGGAGCCTTTAACGCTCTCCAACACTGGAGCATTAACAGAACCCTAAACAACATCGGCTGTCCCCTAAATCTTAAAAACTTGATTCATAATTTTCTAAAACTCCGCTCTGCCATTGTTACAACCAAATCACAATTCAAAAGATTTCCTATAAACGTAGGCTGCCCACAGGGCTCGCCCGTAAGTCCCACACTTTGGAACCTCACAACAAATCCATTTTGCTTCCATTCCATTTTTCTTATTCCACTCCTGGAAAATACTCAAATTATAACTTATGCGTATGATATAGTGCTCCTCTCCTAATTTCCGGTCCCTCTAGACACATTATTGAAACCAAAGCAAACATAATACTTGTTAAAATCCAGGAATGGGCTACCAATACTGGGTTATCATTCAACCCACAAAAATGCTACCAAATTACTATCCCAGCTGGCAAACTAGACATCAAAAGACCACCTACCATCAAATTCAATAACTCTAGCATTAAACACTTACAAACTATCAAAATATTAGGATCAACGATAGACTCTAAACTATCCTTCTTGCCGCACTTAGAAGACGTTAAAAATAAGGTAATAAAAGCCACCAATACATTATCTAATCTCACTAGAGCCACAAAAACCGTCAACCAATATGTTCTAAGACAATTATACATTGCAGTAATAGAAAAGATCATACTCTATGCTGCGCAAGTTTGCTGGTCACCAGCCGCAAACTCACATCTAATGCGTAAATTAATATCAATTCAAAGACTCCCACTGCTAAAGATATGTAAGGCCTACAGAACAACCCCTAATTCGACGCTACCCCCAGGCCACTAAGGAATACTATCTTTTCCAAATTTTCGAACTCAAAAAGGAAGTTACCTACGGGTGTCTTGCAGTAACTCCAGCTGAAATAGAACAGCCTGCTGATATCTGGATCAATCATCCTGCTTCTCCCCATGAATTTCTATATGACTGCCCCACTTCAATAATTAACGAAAACATAACAATTTACACTGACGGCTCCAAGTGCGATAAAACGGTTGGAGCCGCATTTTGCGTTTTAAATAACCAAGTATTCACCCATTCCGAAAAATACAAATTACCTTCCCATTCATCTATCTTTGACACTGAACTCTTGGCATTGACAAAGGCCCTGTGAGTATATAAATAATAACAACCTCAATCAGACAAATATATACTCCGACAGCCTATCAGTTCTCAAAGCCCTTCAAAAACATAATCACAAAAACCCCAGGATCAAGATATTATATGACTTAATAGTAAAATTAAAGCAAAAAACTTATACCTTAAAATTTCACTTGATCAATTCCCATATAGACATCGAAGGGAATGACATTGCTGATTACCTGGCAAACAAAGCCAGATACTCGGATATTCTCATCCCTATACCTAAAGCCAAAAAGCATATAGAAAAAACAACTTAACGAGGTAAATAAAAATGATACCAAACTACCTGGTTCCGAGATCAAGAAAATGATATAAAATATTGAATCCCGGATATAGGATCTCCACCAAAGAACTTTATAGGAAATTATTACCTCGCTCAATTCATCACAGGCCATGGGAAGTTCCCAAGTTATCTCAAAAGATTTAACTTAAGAAATGATGATCTTTGTAATTGCGGAACATCAGACGCTGACAACTGGCATTACCTCTTTGATTGTAAATTAACTAACCACTTAAGAGACAACATAATAAAAGTTATGAAAAAACCGCTAACGCGACAAACAATATCTGATACACTAAAAGACCCTGAACTCAAAACTTTATTAGTTAAATTAGCAAGATATATTATTGAACAAATAAATACTGATATTTAATGAGGGAAAGGGTGGAGAAGACGGACTTACCAAAATGGATTTATATCCATCCGTCCTTCTCCCACCACTTCTACTCTTACAATACTTCAAGCACATCCTCTTCAAGATCGAAGACCCTATACCTCCCCTGAAGCATGAAGACAAGAAACCAAGAACAGCAAACCAACACATCAACAAGCCGATGACCGGCACCCACCCCCGAGACAAGCCATCCTATCACCTTAACTATACACTATAAATTGTATAATATTTTCTAATACATTCAACCTTATCTTATATCATAACAATTGCATAATCCTATGTATCATCCTATGTATCAACCTATGTATCTTATCGCAATAAACTCCCCATTTTACCTTTTTTTATGCCATGGCCTGTTCCCTAACGATGGTTTCGCTGGATACTTCCCCTTTCTATTCTCTATCTCTTACTTCTCTCATACCCCCTACCCTCTCTCCTCCATTTCCTAAAACTTTTCATACTCTTTTTAAGTAACTCTGCTATACCTTCGGTGGTACGGAGTTGCTGAAATTACTTCCTTCATCCCAATACTATATTCCCCCCAACCAACATCTTTTTCACCCATCTGTCCCTATCTGACTGTGTACACTCTTGTGCAGTGCTCCTCCAATCAACTCAAATCTGAAGGTTTATCTGCTCATCCGAGGTGAAGTTGACTGGTTTCTCAAAGAAGAACCATCCAAAAATCCACGGTGAGCAAGATTTCACCTTTACCGCCCTTTTTTCGCATAAAATCATCTACTTAATCTAAGAAGAGGACGAAGCCTACTTTCGGCGAGGTCTGTCGACTAACTAGCAAACTACACCAGCTAACCGCACAAGTGGCATATCAAAGGAAAGAGCGTTATTTCCGATTTCCGAAAATGCAAAATTCATTAAAATCCGACCACTGGTTCTCAGGATGCGACCATAATACGTGACCAATACACGTGCATGGGGGTCGCCATCTTGGTCGGTCACCGCCCGCATAACGGGAAGTAACAGGAAATACCTTGATAGGCAAGCCAGAGCGATGGGCAAGACACGTAAACAAACGTGTCGTTTATGTGTCTTGCCCATCGCTCAGGCTTGCCTATCATGGAATTTCTCCACCAGCTAGCCTGCATTTACGCCATTCTGTCAGGAAATACCTCCAGTGCCACCAGACCTAACAACTCCCCCTAGACCTCCCATACAACCTTTCTTTGAGTTCTCCTGCCCTCATCTCCTAAGTAGGGCAAAGCTATTCTGCCCTTACACAGCCAGATTTGGCTAAATTCTGCCAATTTCCTCATATCTTTGGCCCTAATTATCGCATTAATACACGGTAAAGAGCCTCTCATAGAGGGGAAATTAATTAAGCTGAGGGAAAAGGAGACTTCTGAAAGAAACCTAAAAACGACGGGAAAGGACCGAAAATTCGGTTTAAAGGTAGAAACACCTACCAAACAATGCTAAAACGGCCTATGAGCTCAGATCCTTCGTATTTGGATTACAATACCCAGAATTTTAACGAAGAAAGCCTCAAAACAACCCGAAGACACTACCAAAATGCCCAAAAACAAATCAGAAGACAGAGGGAAAGGGCAAGATACGGACGGGCAGGTAAATGAAACCACAGCAACGTACCACAACACAGACACAAGTACAGAAGAATCAGAAGAGGAAATAAATGAATGCACTCAGAAGACAAAAAAGAAAGTGATTGAGACAAAGGGCAAAAAGAAGAAAAAACAGAAGAAGAAAAAACCGGAAAAAGATGAGGAAAATGAATGCCCATTTCCCCCACTTGACCAACAGAATACTCAGGCAGCAGAACGCCAAATCACCCAAACTCAAGAGGAATCTGCCGACTCCTCCCCAGAGCAGTTTTCTGATTTAAATGAAGCTCTCAAGGACTTGAGAAACCATTATATGGATGCCGAACATGAGCTCCCAGAAGAGAAAAGACACTTACTTAGGTCCGTCTTCCACAAGTACGAGAGCTTAATCCGTGCTCTTGATATCCAACGAGCCACCGAACGGGCTAGAAGAAAGGAAGTTGAAAGAACTGCACAAGCTCTAAACCAAGCTCTCCAGCAGTTGGAGGACTGCACCAAAGTTCAAGCCATGTCATACGCCGAGATCACCCAAGTGAATAAGCACAAGCCCAAACCAGGACCTTCCAAAATCCTCTCAGCAACAGTGAAGCCTAAGCCAGGCAAAAGCTTAAAAAACTTGGCTAACATGCTTAAGCAGGAAATTACAGAGGCCGAAGTAGTACTCACAGATGCAACCATAAGGCCCACTAAAGCTGGCCTTCTTGTCCTCGAAAGCAAGAAAAAAGAGGACACAGAAAAAAATAGAAAAAATCTTCAAAGAGAGTGATTCACTCACGGAGAACGGTACCTTGAGAGTCAATAGACCCCCCAACCCGAAGTTAAGGTAAAATTTATAGAAGAGGACATCGACAAAGAATCTATCAAATACGACTTAATCCATTTCAATGATCTCCAAGAATACTCCGAACAGATGGAAATCAAACACATCCGTTCAGAAAGAGACGGTACTCAAACGGCTTTTGTATCCTTGCCCAAGAAGGCCTACTACAAGCTAATGCAAGAAGGAAAAACTAAGGCCATAAGCGCCAAGACTGTGGTAATGAATGAAACAGGGTTAAGATAAGTCGATTAGGTTAAACATAAGCATTTAAAAGGTGGCATAAAACATGACCATAGAAATTAAGAAACAGGCAATCATAGTGCATTTAAAAGTCCTATGTCCCTAAAAATCCTAAAAGTTCTTGAAGGGGGAATAAGAGGTTCGTCACGCAGCAAAAAGGCCGGATGTAGTGGTGTGTGATAAAATTCATAAAAATGACGACGACGATGATGTTCGTGTGATGGACAGGTGATCAGGATGTGTAGCACAGAGAGTTGCACACGACAGCGCAAACACTGGGGTGCGTCCTCCCTGCGCAGCAGAAAACCATGTGTCACGTGTGTGTGCCCTATCCTCAGCCGGCTCAAAATGACTTCAAAAAACCGATTTTTCAAACGGAAACTGGAACTGCCTATAGTACCCTTAATGAGATGTAATTTGTTCATTTGTAGATAATCCCAGTCTCGCTGCCATGCTTCATGGATTTTCCTCTTCAGGACCGATTGAAGGTCCTGATAAGGAATCTCGAAGGGGGTTGTATCACTAGAAAGAGCTGCTGCTGCTGCAGCGTCCGCGAGTTCGTTGCCGGGTATACCCACGTGACTTGGCACCCAGCAGAGCATTATTGGGAGACGTTTCCTGGTAGCTCTGCAAGCCAGGCATTATGCACGTTGTACAAGAAGGTTTTTTTGCGTGCTGAGGCTACATATGGCTTGCAAACAGCTGAGGGAGTCCACATATATAACCGACGACTTGATGTGATGTTGTACAATGTGATTTAATGCTAAAATTATACCATATACTTCTGCACTGAAGATAGAAAAGCTGTGTGTCAGGCAGTGGGACTTCGTACACGTGTCAGTTACCATTGCGCACGAGACCCCGGTTTGTGTTTTAGAGCCATCCGTGTAAAAGGCTATGTGGTCTCCAAAACCTTGTTTCAAGACTGCAAATTCCTGTTGGAGCACAACATGTGGGGTATCCTGTTTTTTAAATTTTGATAGTGAAAAGTTACATTGTGGAGGTGGCTGCCATGGAGGAACCCTTGCTCCAGTTTCCAACACGAAAGATCTACAATGTGTAAACCCATAGCGTTGAACATCTTGCAAAAGGCGCATGCTAAGTGGTGGGACGATCGTGGGTCTATTAATGAAGTGTTGTTTAAAGCACGTGTCCTTAACACATGGGAGGGCCGGGTTATCAGGGTATCCTCTTATCCTTAACGCGTAAGAAGTGGCAAGATAAAACCTTCGCCGTCCAAGGGACCATTCATTACATTCAACATAGAGGCTCTCAACCGGCGAGGTGCGGAATGCCCCCAGGACCAGACGAAGTCCCTGGTGATGAATAGGATCAAGACGTCTCAGAACTGATTGACGCGCTGAACCATACACCACTGACCCATAGTCAGGTCTTGAACGGATCATGGACATATAGACTCTGTGAAGAGTTTCTCTATCTGCTCTCCATGACCTGTGTGACAGTACTTTCAAAAGGTTTAAGGATTTTGTACATTTTACTTTCAGGTGTGTGATTTGAGTCGAGAAGGTCAATTTCTTATCGAAGATGAGCCCAAGAAACTTGTATTCTGGCTGAACAGCTAGGTCGCGCCTGTCCATTTTTAGAGAAGGTTCGGGGAGCATTCCCCTTACTCGAGAAAAGGGAACACAAACTGTTTTGTCGGGTGAAAACCTAAACCCGTTTTCGTTTGCCCACTTGCTCAGTTTATTAATAGTGAGCTGTAATTGCCGTTCGCATCTACCCAGATCACTGGAACAGCACGCTATCTGTAGATCATCCACATATAGGGAATATGTAATAGCAGGTGGAATTGCATTCACCACAGAATTCATTTTAACTATGAACAGTGTCACACTCAGCACAGATCCCTGCGGAACACCATTTTCTTGGATAAAGGGTTGTGATAATACTGTGCCAAGGAGGACCCTGAAGGTCCTCCCCTCAAGAAAGTTAGCGATACAACGCAAAAGACGGCCCCGTATCCCGAAAGCGTGCAGGTCACGAATGATACCGTAGCGCCATGCAGTGTCGTAGGCCTTTTCTAGGTCAAAGAAGACTGATAAGCAGTGCTGTTTTCTCACAAATGCTTCCCGGATGGTAGTTTCTAGACGAACAAGATGGTCAACTGTAGAACATCCGACTCGAAACCCACACTGATACTTACTAAGACACTGATTTTCTTCTAGATAATAGACAAGGCGGTTGTTTACCATCCGTTCAAACGTTTTGCCGAGGCAACTCGTGAGAGCTATGGGCCTATAACTGCTTGGGTTGGAGGCATCTTTTCCTGGTTTCAACAAAGGAAGGATTGTTGCTAATTTCCAACGAGAAGGAAGCTGCCCTTCTTTCCAAACGAAGTTAAAGAAATGGAGAAGACATTCTCGTGCTTCGACTGACAGGTGCCTTAGCATCGAGTATGTGATGAGATCTGGTCCTGGGGATGTGTCTTTCGATGGCAAAGCCCTCAGAAGCTCAGTCATATTGAAAGGCATATTATACTCGAAATGCTCACCATGACCGACAGGTATACTCTTCTTTTCAGCAGATGTTTTAACCTTCAAGAATTCTTTACTGTAATGTTCGGAACTCCAAACGTTCTGAAAATGTTCGCCCAAGACGTTGGCTTGGTCTTCCAAACTGTCACAGGGAGACCCATTCATTTGCAGAAGAGGGGTTGAAAGGTTGCGATAGTCGCCTTTAATATTTCTCAGCCTCTCCCAAACTTTCTTTGAGGGTGTATTTGATGTTAAAGACGAAACAAAGCCTCTCCACGATTCTTTTTGAGCTTGTTCCCTTGTCCATCTCGCTTTCGCCCGTGCTTTCTTAAAGGTAAGTAAATTATGTGTAGTGTGGTACCTGCGAAAGATGCCCCATGCCCGGTTTTGTTCTTTTCGTGTTTTGTCACAGTCGCTCGTCCACCAAGGCTTGGGGCGCTTGGGGATGCGACCAGATGTCTGTGGAATAGACTCAATAGCTGCCTCTATGATTGTGGCTGTAATAAAGTCATTAGCCTGGTTGACGTCCATATCAAATAAAGACCCCGATGGAAGTGTGGCTTTCTCTTGAAAGAGGTTCCAATCAGCTAAGGATAGTTTCCACCGTGGTGATCGTGTAGTCACAGTGTCTGGTGTATGGTTTAATCTTAGGACTAAAGGGAAGTGATCACTACCTCGAAGGTTGTCCTCTACTGCCCAGTCTATGTCCTGGAACAGAGATGGGCTGCAGAAGGAAAGGTCAATTGCTGAAAAGGACTGTGTGGCACTATTTACGTAGGTTGCAGCTCCTGTGTTGAGGATGCAAATCGACCTTGCAAGCAAAATCCTTTCTATCATCTTTCCCCGTCTGTCGATCTTTCGACTGCCCCATAAGCAGTTATGGGCATTGAAATCTCCAAGTACAAGATATGGTGATGGAAGTTCATCCAGTAAATGTTCCAGTTGTTTTTGTTCCACCACCACCGATGGAGGCAGATATAAAGAGCAAACTGTTAAAACTCTATGAGGACAAATTTGAACAGCAACTTCTTCAAGATCTGTTTTCAGTGGAAGGTGCTTCGTAGGAACGGAATTCCGTGTGCGAATTGCAACACCTCCAGATGTGCTTGTTGCATCTAGACGATCTTTTCGGAACAGGTTCCACAGCCTGAGTGTGTGTGTCTGTTGGTGATTCAGGTATGTTTCTTGTAACGCAACACAAAATGCATCATACCTGTCTGAAAGATCGTTGATGTCATCGAGATTCGTGAAAAGCCCTCGACAATTCCACTGTACTATGGCCATAATGAAGAACATCAGAGAGATGCATACAAGACGTGTCTGCATTATGGAGAGGAGTGTACTCTTTAAGCAAAGTTTCATTATTTTTTCTTTGGGGGCATTATGGGCTGTCTCGGGGTTTTCTTCCGAGCAGCCACTAGTTCCTTATAGGCGATATATCGGGGAGTGAGCCACTCCCAGATAGACTACGTGCAGTCTGTCTTTTAGACTGGGAGCTCGCGCTCGCGAATGAGTCTTGCGAGCTTGCATCGTCATCGCATTCCATAGAAGTCATTTCTATGGGTGGCGATGACAGCAGTGGCGTCGATGACGGTGACGCCACAGAAGTGAGTGAAGGGGGGGTGGGGGTGGATCTTCCACTCCCATTTTTTCCTCTGTGCTTATATGTGTTTCAGTCTGTGTGTATGTTTGGTGACCATTTGTGGCTTTCCTTTGACCGTCGCTGCAAAAGATTTTTCAAAGAAATATGGTGATACCTTTTTTCTTGCCTCCGGATAGCTGAGGTTTTGAGTAACCTTAACATGTAGAATCTCCTTCTCATATTTCCACTTCGGACAACCTCGTGAATATGAGTGGTGTTCACCGGAGCAATTGACGCAGCAGTCGGCCCCCTTACACTCCTTTGTGTCGTGGCCTGCCTGACCACATCTTGCACAACACGGGGAACCCCGGCATGGATCAGCAGCATGTCCATATCTATTGCAGCGAAAACAGCGCAACGGATTTGGGATATATGGCCGCACATCCGCTGAAAGATATCCTACTTTTAACTTGTCAGGTAACGTCGGTGCATCAAAGGTGAGCACGATGTTCCTCGTTGTGATATATTCACCACTCTTACGGATCTTAATTTTGCGAACATCTACGACATCCTGATCCTTCAAGTTTTCCAGGATCTCTTCCACAGGTACGTCATTCAGCTCTGAAACTGAGATGACGCCCTTGCAAGTGTTGAGTGTTTTGTGTAGAGAAGCTGAAATCTCTTTTCCCATCATCTCATGTGTGTTGAGGATGTGTTCGCAATCTTTGGCATTTGTACATTTTATGAGCAGATCACCAGATCGTATACGTTTGATTTCAGTGACGTTTCTGGACAGCGATGCCACCGCTTTCTCAATGAAAAAGGGCGACATCTTTCCAAGTGGTATGCTTTTGCTTCTCTCTGTGTCTGAAGAGGAAAGTACGATGTATTTAGTTGTGAACTGTTTTGATACAGTCTGTAAGACTTCGGTCCGTGGTCGCTTTGCGCCCACGATCTCAGGTGAAGAAGAAAATTTTGCCATACAGGTTTGATCAAATGAGTATTCCTAACCGTCACCCGCACTTGATACTCATACGTACGGGAAGGTCCCGGAGTTTTCAGAAAACCCACCAGCCGGGGCTTTACCAAGACCCCGACCGCCACCGTTCAAGGCTTCTACCCTTCACCTTAAATCCCCTCGGCACGGTACGGTTAACACCTTGGGACTGGGGGCTGGGGTCCGTGGTGGCGCCACTCACCAAACACCAGCCGAAGCTGGTGCCCCCTGCGGGGCGTATCTCTAAAGACCACTCATTGCCTTCAACATAAAGGCTTCCGACTGGTGTGCGGAGAGCACCAGTTATCAAACGTAGCGCCTGATGATGTAACGGATCAGGAATTTTTACAACAGATTGGCGGGAAGATCCATAGGCAATGGAAGCATAATCCAATGTAGACCGTACTGTGGAAACATAAATCATGTTTAATGTGTCTCGATCTGCTCCCCATTATCTGTGCGATAGTATCATTAGGAGGTTCAGGGACTTCATGCATTTGGTCTTAAGATTTTTAATGTGTGGTAAAAGGGTAAGTTTGCTGTCAAAGATGACGCCAAGAAATTTGTGTTCAGATTTGACCTGGATCTCGCGACCGCCCAGATGTAGAGACGGTGCTAGGAACATTCCTCTCACCGTCGAAAACAGGATTGACACAGTTTTCTCAGACGAGAATTTGAAACTGTTTTCAGATAACCACTTTTTGAGTCTATTTATTGCCAGCTGCACCTGTCTCTCGCATACTGTCAAGTTTGCAGAACAACAAGAGATCTGTATCTCATCTACATAGAGAGCATGATGTCGAACCTCGAGACTAGGGAACACGAAGGGGCAGACACAAACACGAGGTCTCAACGAAGTCTGTCCCTTCGTGTTCCCTAGTCTCGGGGTTTTACATCATGCATCATCTTCACGAGCTCGCTTGCTTCCTACCATTTCTTCATTAGATAGAGAGAAATATGATATGAATTTTCTATTTTGAATAAAATCAGCAATGCATCTAACTAGGCGTCCCCTTATGCCGAAAGAATAGATGTTCCGAAGAACACCATACCTCCATGCAGTGTCATACGCCTTTTCTAAATAAAAAAAAGGACAAAAAGTGTTGTCTTCTAACAAACGCTTCACGAATGGTCGTCTCTAAAAGAATGAGATGAGCCACTGTGGAACGCCCCACCCTGAAACCACATTGCAGTGTTGATGGACATTTGTTTTCCTCAAGAAAATGGACAGCCGACCATTGACCATTCGTTGAAAGGTCTTGACTGTACAGCTCGTTAGAGCAATAGGTCTGTAACTGCTCGGACAAGATGGTTCTTTGCCACGCTTTAGAAGTGGAATAACCGTAGCAATTTTTCACGACGATGGTAATGTCCCTTCTACCCACACCCGATGAAAAAAATTTAACAAAACTTTCCTTGACTCGTCTGACATATGGTGAAGCATAGAGTACATAACATTATCTGGGCCAGGAGCAGTCGCCTTTGCAAAGGATAAAACTCGCAGAAGTTACACCACGTCAAACGGCTGATTATATGAATGGTCATCACTGCCATTCATTCTAATTTTCTGTTTTTCAGCACTGTTTTTGTGTTTAAGAAAGTCTGCACTATAATGCGAAGAACCTGAAATGCTCTGAAAGTGTCGACCAAGCACATTTGCCTGTTCTTGTAAGCTTTCACATGAGCGGCCACCGATTTGCAGCAATAGAATAGAAAAATTTGCGTATTAATTTTAAATTTTTCTGAGCCTGACCCAAACCACCTTGGATGAGGTATCACGGGATAAACAGGATACAAAGTTTTGCCAAGAGGACCGCTTGGCTTGTTTACTTGTCCATCTGGCTTTTGCTCTTGCTCTTTTGAAGAGCAGAAGATTTTGGGTAGTGGGGTACCTCCAAATCTATTCCATCCACGGTTTTGAAGTTTTCGAGTCTCCTCACACTCACTCGTCCACCATGGCTTTGGTCGTCGTGGTAGATGGTGAGACGCTTGTGGTATAGATTGAGTAGATGCCTCCTGGATGACACTCGGGGTTAGGTAACTGGCTTCCTCAATCTTTACCTCATAAAAAGGAATTAAGGATAAATCGCACTTTTCTGAAAACTTGGCGTTTGGCGTTTCTCCGTGTCCCTCGACGGGTGTGAGATGTAGCAGCTTGACAAACGGTTCCGGTATGTGCGACCCTTTCGGCGTTTTCAGAGAGTAGACGTTATCCGCGAATTCTCGCGAGGCGTCCAGCTTGTGCGTCTGGAAATACTTGTTGAGTGTGTTACATAGGGACGTAGTTTCCGAATTCAAAGTGCCGTCTCCGAAAGCGACGTGTGCGGCGTGCTCCAATAAGATGGAGGTGGCTTCGCGTTCGCTCAATTTGGGAGGCTTCACCGCACAACCTGCTTCGCGCGATGCTAGTTAGGCGTCGAGCGCCTGTGCGAGCCAATGGTCCAATTCGACGGCCTCGACGTCTACGGGTAAGACGAAGTCGTATCGCGATTTATTGTGCGCGAAAGAAACGTTAAGTTCCAAAAGGGTTTTTCCCAAATCTCTCTTGAGATCCGGGGTGATACGAAAAGGTCTCCCGGCTTCGACCGTGTCCTCGAAAGAAACCCCGATTTTCGCATCTTGCCTTTCGTACCCGATATTTAAAAAATCGTTGCTTATGCTGAGATCCATCAGGCCGACTTTATAGCGATTCGAGAGCTGAAGCGGACTATCGAAAGCTACTGTGAAGGCGTTGAGTTTATTCGACGGAAAGTTATCCATGCTGGCATTCGAAAGCAGGTGGACGTAGATGTCTGACGTCATTTCCCAATCTTGAACACGTCGCTGCTCGGAACCCAACTCTCGTGCTCTTTGTCGTAACCGAACCAGCGAACCAAGGAGAAGCTCTGACCGTTCACTTTCTTCTTTCTCAGCACTTTCGTTACTGGCCAAGGCTCATTGGCGTCTCGGGTTACGACGAGTACCTCCTCAGGGTAGAAAGATCCGTTCACTTCCTTACCCCGGTAATCTTCCAGGTGCACGACGTAAGGGGAGGTGTCTCTCAGGCGGGAGACGGTGAAAATCTGAGGCGACCAACTCCCTTCCGAGCTCTTATGAAAACCTTTTCATAAGAGCTTTTCTGTGTAGTAGGAGCCTCACTTTATCCCCAAATTTGAGCTTGTTTTTCACAAAGGGTACTACGGGCTTCCAATTTCTCTTATTGAGCAGCTCCAATTCATTTTCGGGTGCGACTTCGGACGGGCTGATGCCCAATGTCCTGTGTTTGATGTTGTTGTAGTCGCACACGATTTTGGGAACTACGGAAACGAAGTGGTATTTTCCACTTACTCTAAAATAGCTCAATATTCTGTCGCGTAAAGTGCGTATCACCCGTTCCGCCTGCGATGCCTTGATTACGGGAGAGAAGGTGCAATACATGTAGACCTTCTTTCGTGACAGGTAATCCTTAACGATCTTGTTGTAGAATTCCCCTCCTCTGTCGCAAAAGATGTGTGTATAGGCTCCTTACCTCCCCGAAAAAGTCTTATCATGGCCCTTTTCCTTTCAGCGGGGCGCTTCGTCTTTAGCGGGAGGGTACGCAGAAAGCGGGAGAGGGAATCGATCGCCACGAGAACGTAGTGGTAGCCGCCGTTGAATCTCTTGTATTTTGAAAAGTCGGCGAGATCCATTTGCCACACGTCGTTGACCTTGAGTGCGATGATGCTGCTCCTATTAAACTTCCTTCTGACTGGATGGCGTAACGTGTAGGCGTTCAGATTTCTGAGAATGGCGAGAGCCTTGTTTTTGCTTATGTGACGCGCTTTTCTATAGTGGTCCACTCCCCCCAAACCACCCTCGGGCTTCTCATATTACTCCATAAGTCGTCCACACAATGGAGGCTTGATGCTGCTGCTGCTGCTGAGGCTCGCGAGATTTGGGCAGAGAAATCAGGCGCAATAGTTTCGACACTTTGCGGAACCAGGAAGGTTTCTTTCCCGTCTTACGTTGCAATAAATAATTGAAGAGTTCGTAAATGGAGGTGTGCCTGATGGGCTTGCCCGACACGACATAGGTGTGAATTTCGGTAATTAAAGATGTATGTTCCCGGCCTTTGGTCCATCTTTAGTCATCGATCTCTACAACTGCCCGCCGCCAACTACCAACATGGCGGGCGCTGGTCACTCGGGCTTTCCGGAGCGGTTTATTCGCCACGGCGTCGTTGATTTGCGAATAAATTGTTTCTCTCCACTCTATTTCTAGCTATTTTTCTTCTTTTTTTTCTTTTTTATAGACACATGTTGCCGCCAACTCACAGGTTGGTCTGGACACGAGATAGATGCTCCCCAATTAGTGTAATGACTCCCTGGGGGGTGCTGATTAACGTGGGGGTCTCAATTAGCTCTAATTGCTAATTAAATCGTGTTTAGACGAAGTTGTGAGTTGCATACAAATACAACAGAGGGTGCCGTTCATTTCTCACATTTCTTCTTTCAGGTGCAGGCAGACTTTGAAAATGGCATTCTTAGGTCCCTGGGCACTCAAAGACCAGTGAGAACAAAGTGCTTGAAGCATTATATCTAGATTCATCCCTTGCAGCTTCTGCATGGCAAATCGTTGTCTAGGGAGGTGGGTGAATGAATGTGCATGCTCCTGAAATTCGAATACTATTATGTTACACATCGAGATTACCAACAGCTGGTTTACAGAAAATGCAGGCACCTATAGTGACTTAAGTTATTCATGAGAGCGAAAATGTTTTTTTTTCTTCTTACAAACAAACAAAAAGTTTCGTCACATTCGTATGCAGATTATTTGCAGAAAGGCATTTCGAGAGTCTATGCAGTACCAGTTTCCTGCATTTATCGGAACGTAAGCTCCCAAGAAAAAACCACACGCGGGAAAGTACATAAGCGGTTTCCGATCTCACGATTCTACGATTCTGAGGCTGGAACACACACAGACTGACAAACACAACACATCCAAAAGGTACCGGCATCGGGCTTTTTCGTCGATTGCCATTTTTCACCTCTCCGATTTTAGAACCAAGGCAACCCTGTATGGGAATGGCGACGTCCGCGACAATGTTCACAATATGGCTGGAGTCCACCATAGCTAGAACCGACACAGGGAACTCTTTTGGTCACTGAGGACACGCATTCAGAGTTCGACATATTGAAATTCGGCAGCCGAGGAAACCATTATCTGCAATGTCAACAGAATCCTGATACCCAGTGAAAAATACAGCAAGCGATTCGTCCGGACTCGCTACTCTCGTTCCTAGGCCTCCGCAAAGAACCACACGCTGCTGGGAACTATTTTCATACGCGGGAGCAAGAAGCCTTCGCTGCCCTGGGGCTGCCGTGCCTGTCGACCAATCAGGGACGATTAATTTTTAAAGTGTGAATCTGAAGCGTTCATATCGCAGCAGATTATTTCTACTACATATCTTTACACCGTGATTTTTGAGTGATTTTTTAGGAGTTTATTCTCGGAGGCTATTTTGCGAAGTGTAAACCAGAGTGAGCCCTACCTCTGATGTGCCAAACGACCTCGGAGAGTCTCGGCGATGAAAACGGACAGCGCGGGCGCGTATAAGACATTCAACACACTGAACGTCACATTCATACACGTTGGAGCGAAGAATTCACTGGACTAACGAGATTCCCAATGTCCCGCGGATCTCAGGAAAATAAGAGTAATGAGCACTCTGAGATAACGATCGAACAATTCACAGATTTCAGGCTCAGAAAGCTAAGAGATAAATATATAGACGTAGAGCAAACCATACAAGCAAGAAGTACGAGATGTTTTCAATGAGTACGATACTTGGTAAGAGAGTTGGAATTGAAACTCATGGAAATGAAAGTATGGGCAAACATGGCTGAAGAAGAAAAGGAGGAAATATCCACAGACAAAGCAACGGTGGAGAGAAACTTAGAGGAAGCTACAAAACAACTAATTGAAACAGATGGCAAAATTTCCATACTGAGGGAGGTATTGGGAAAAGAAGAAAACAAAGTGGCAACACTGGAACTCAAACTGAAGGAAGTTCGTAAAATATCATATGCGCAAATGGTGAGCTCCTCCCCAAACTCCAACCCACAGATGAATAAGACAAGAAGAAATGGGGATCCAATACGGGGGCACTTCAACTCCTCGGAAATGGGAATACCAGACGCACAATACAATCAATGAGAAACGGAGGGGTCATGGTAAGATCCCAATACATTGATGGACTGAAAAAATTGGTCGACGAAATCAACAGAAATGACAAGCTGTCTGAGATACTCCAGGCCAGCTCTGCCAAAAAGAAAAAGACCCAGATTACGTATATCTGGTACGGAAAAAGGAATAACAAAAGACATCCTATTAGCCACAATAAACTTGAAGAACGACTTCAAAATCCAACAGGACGAGTTTTCAATAGTGAAAGAAATAAAAACTGGCCGGAATAAAGCATGCATAGTAGAGGTAGAGATGGAACAGGCTAAAACCCTACTTGAAAAAGGAACACTATATATGGGTTGGTCAGAAAGTGAAGTTACCGAGGAAATAATGATTAGAAGATGCAGTAAATGTCTACTCTACACTCATAGCACACGAGAATGTAGAGATGAAAGAACAAGATGCCATCAATGCGGAGAAACGCATATGGCCAAAGACTGTCGCGTAAAGAATGAGGACTACTTCTGTAGAGCATGCGGATATGCAAATAGTGTCAAGGGCACAAATTATGACACAACTCACTCAGCCTATTCCAGATCATGCCCGGAATACCAAAGAGAACTGGCGATAGCTAAAAAAAGAAGCGGTATCTAACATATAACAACTTCAACCCCCCAAATGGTGAAATTTTTGCAAATCAACACCGCCAGAAGCAGGGCGGGTCTCCATAATTGTTACCCCACTGTGAAGGAGCTGAATATAGGCATAACCTGTATACAAGGACCTTACTTAACAAATAAAGAATTTCAGAACACAATTCCCGAATATTTAAATTTCCACGCACTCGAAAACCCGAAAACCGTAACTATTTGTAGAAATTAGCTGTCACCGCAGTGCGCACAAGCTGGCGGATCCTGACCTCTGAGTAGGTGATGATGCGTGAGCCATGTGTGTCCAATCCTCAATCTCGCGTAAAGAACTTCGGATGATCTGTTGATGTGTTCAGTCCGATGCGGGGGGGAAACGTGTGGCTGTGTGAGGTGTAGCTTGTTATTTTCTTCCATGTCCCACTCCTGCTGCCACTGTGTGCAGACAGCTCTCTTTAACACTGGCAGGATGTCTTGATAGGGTAGTCCTAGAGCTGACTCCTCTTGTGCCAACGCTCGCCGAGCCTCACGGTCGGCTCGTTCATTCCCCGGGATCCCAGTGTGGCTGGGGACCCAGCAGAGACAGATTGAAAAGCCTCGGGAACAATGTTGAGTCGCAAGCGCTCGTACTCGCTTGACGAGGTGATTCTTGGTGTCATAGCATGAAAGCAGCGCAGGCACAGAGCTTAGCGAATCGGAATAAATTACTGAATTTTGAAGGTCGTTTTGTTGAATGTGCCGCAGAGCCAGGAGAATCGCGTAAAGCTCTGCGGTGAAAACTGTGGCGTTCGTGTTCAGGCGTGCCGTCACAATAGAATCACCTTCAAGGGCAACGGCCGCCACACCATTGCTTACTTTAGTCCCATCAGTGTAGATTGCATGATGGTTCCCGAAGTTATGGTGAATCTCCAGGAATTCCTGGAGAATGACAGTGTGTGCAGTGGACTGTTTGTCAAACTGTGTCATTTTTAAATTTGATTGTATTAGATGTCTCTGCCAAGGCGCAGCATCGAGGACTGCCTGCTGCAGGGGAACGCCTGAGGGGCTGAATCCCACACTGGAACTCGCCGCCTGCACACGAAGCGGGAACGAGGGTACAACAGAGGGCTTTGCAAGGAAGAGTCGCTCCAGAGCGGGGTTCACACTAGAGTGTACAACTGGGTCATCGCCCTGGCATCTGTACTTTAGCGCAGCCTTCACATGTTCAAATTGTCTCCGTCTCTCGAGCGACTATTCATTGCCCTCAACATACAAACTCTTCACAGGGGACGTCCGGAAGGCACCGGTGGCGAGTCGGATGCCTTCGTGGTGGATGTGGTCCAACACCTTCAATGCCGAAGGCCGCGCCGAGCCATACACGACACTCCCGTACTCAATTACTGAGCGCACAACCGAGTCATAGACCCGCAACAGTGCGACTTTGTCGGCTCCCCACGATCGATGGGATAAAACTTTGAGTATGCTGGAGGATTTCAGGCACTTCTGTTTTATATAATTTATGTGTGGCACAAAAGACAGCTTCTTGTCAAACACCACCCCCAGAAATTTTTGCTCATCAGAAACTGGTAGTGTGTTGCCACCGAGGAGCAGCGAGGGCTCAGCAAATGTGCCTCGCGTCCTCGTAAAGGCAACACACGCTGTCTTTTGCGCGGAAAACCTGAAGCCATTTTCATCAGCCCACTTAGATAGACGGTTGATCGTGAGTTGCACCTGCCTCTCAGCTATTGAAAGACTTGATGCCGAGTGGGAAACCTGCACATCGTCTACGTAAAGGGAGTACTGGACGCCAGGTGGGATGGCTCTCGCTATCGAGTTCGTTTTCACAACGAATAGCGTAACGCTCAGCACAGACCCCTGTGGAACCCCGTTCTCTTGTACAAAGACGTTAGATAAAGTGGAGCCCAGACGGACACGAAATTTTCTATCCCTGAGGAAATTCTGAATGCACCTGTACATGCACCCTGTGATACCACATGCGTGTAGATCTTGCAGAATCCCGAAGCGCCATGTGGTATCGTATGCCTTTTCGAGATAAAAAAACACGGCTACGCAAAACTGCCCACGAACAAAAGCCTCTCTGATTTTTGATTCTAGGTGGAGTAGGTTGTCCTGGGTGCTCCGGCCGGAACGAAAACCACTTTGGTGTTTGTCAAAGATGCCTGCCTCTTCCAAAACATATACGAGCCTTGCATTTACCATGCGCTCAAAAGTCTTCCCAAGGCAGCTGGTTAATGCGATGGGGCGATAACTAATAGCAGCAGACGGGTCTTTCCCTGGCTTGAGAACCGGAACCACTTCGGCTAGCTTCCAGGACAACGGAAGAGTTCCTTCTCTCCACACACGGTTAAAAAAGTGGAGTAAAATTTGTTGCGACTGGGGTGTTAAATGCCGGAACATGTCATAGTGTATGCCGTCAGGGCCAGGTGCAGTGTTCTTTCTTGCCTGTAGGGCTCTCTGAAGTTCATGTGCGTTGAAGGGTACATTGTAAGGTGCTGTATCTTGTTTAGGTTGTTTAATAATGCGTTTTTCAGCAACAGCTTTGTGTGACAGGAAACGCTGGCTGTAATGCAAGGAGCTAGACACGTGTTCAAAGTGTCCGCCAAGTACGTTAGCCTGTTCCTCCAAGGACGTACAGGGAACGCCATTCTGTGAAATGCAAAATGAAGTTCAGTGCTAGGATGATTGCATAAACCTCAGCACAGAAGATAGATGCAACATTCTTTAACCTGTGATATCTTATTTCTGTCTCGGACACCATGGCGCATGACACCGCTGTGTTTGTCTTTGATCCGTCAGTATATATCTCAACATGGCCTCCAAAACTCTCCCGCAGATGCTGAAACTCGTGCTGAAGCTGAATCAGAGGTGTTTCATGTTTATTGTATTTTGCCAGTGTGATGTCGCACCTGGGGGGTACTGCCCACGGAGGAATTCTTCGACTGAACTCTGATAGCATAGAGTCATAGGCAGTGAAATTATAGAACTCGATGTCTCTCAGCGTCCGCATACTGAACGGGGGAATACTCCTCGGTTTTCTTATGAACAGCTGTTTTAAGTGCGTGCCTTTGACGCAAGGGAAGGCAGGGTTTTGCGGGTAGCTCCGGATTCTTAATGCGTACATGGCTGCAAGGTAGAATCTCCGCATCTCCAAAGACCACTCATTGGTCTCGACGTAAAGACTCTGGACTGGTGAGGTTCGGTAGACGCCGAGGACAAGTCGCAGTCCTTGATTATGCACAGGATCTAGTATCTTTAGGACTGACTGACGGGCCGATCCATACACAATAGAACCATAGTCAAACCTTGAACGGACCACCGAGATATATATACGGTATAGCGTTTCACGATCGGCACCCCAGGACCTATATGACAATACCTTAAGTATGTTCACTGATCTGACAGACTTGACCTTTAGTTGTTTGACATGTTGTAAAACGGTGAGCTTACTGTCAAAGTGAACACCAAGAAATTTATGTTCGTGTGCAACAAGCAGATTGTGACCATTCATCTTGAGGTCAGGTTCTGGGACAATTCCTCTAGCCCTTGAGAATGGCACACAAACTGTCTTATTGGGTGAGAAGGTGAAACCATTCTTTGTAGACCATTCGGAGAGTTTGTTTATAGTTAACTGGAGTTGTCTCTCGCACATGGCCATGCTTCTGGAGCAATACGAGATTTGAATGTCGTCGACATATAAGGAGTAGGCTACGGAAGGTGGGATTGCATTGGCAACAGAGTTCATCTTGACGATAAACAAGGTAACACTAAGGATCGCCCCCTGTGGTACACCATTCTCCTGGATAAAAAGGTGTGATAAAGCTGTACCAAGCTGCACTCTGAAGGTCCTTCCTTGAAGGAAGTTGGCAATGCATCGTAACAAACGGCCTCGTACCCCCAACGAATGCAAGTCTACGAGGATGCCGTGACGCCACGTGGTGTCATAAGCTTTTTCGAGGTCAAAAAATACCGACACGCAGTGCTGTCCTTTTACAAAGGCTTCACGAATGGTAGTTTCCAAGCGGAGGAGATGGTCAGTTGTTGAACAGCCTGCTCGGAAACCGCACTGGTATCGACTAAGCCACTCGTTTTCCTCAAGAAAGTGTACCAAACGATTGTTCACCGTTCGCTCAAAAGTTTCGCCTAAACAGCTGGTGAGCGCGATAGGCCTGTAGCTACCAGGTGATGATGGGTCCTTCTCCGGTTTAAGGACAGGGATAATTGTAGCTACCTTCCACTGAGATGGAAGACATCCTTCTCTCCAAACCAGGTTGAAGAATTGTAAGAGGCGTTCCTTCGATGTACCCGACAGATGGCGTAGCATAGAATAAGTTATCCTGTCTGGACCCGGTGCTGTGTCTTTTGAAGGAGGTAACGCCCTTAAGAGTTGAGACATGTTAAAGGGCATGTCATATGCACTGTAGTCACTATCACCATTTAAAATGCTGCGTTTCTCAGCACGCATTTTGACCTTAAGGAACTCCCTGCTGTAGTGGGAGGAGCTAGAGATATTCTGAAAGTGTTCCCCCAGGACATTAGCTTGTTCTTCCAAGCTCTCACAAGGGCTATTATTAATTTGCAAGAGAGGAATAGAAAGGGCTCGATAATCTCCCCTGATTTTTCTCAGCCTTTCCCATACCTTTTTGGAAGGTGTGTTACTATTCAGTGACGAGATAAAATTTCTCCAGGATTCTTTTTTAGATTGTTTCCTTGTCCATCGTGCCTTAGCTCGAGCCTTTTTAAAAGCAAGTAAGTTTGCCACAGTTGGGTACCTTCGGAAAATACCCCACATGCGATGTTGCTCCTGGCGGGTCTTTTTGCACTCATCCGTCCACCAAGGCTTCGGCCGCCTTGGTAGACGACCAGATGTTTGCGGAATAGAGAGAGAGGCTGCGCTTATTATTGTATCTGTAATGACGTTACTTGCATTTTGAGCAGTCATTCCCTCTAAAACCAAAGACGACAGATCAGAATGTTGTGCGAAGACGCTCCAGTCTGCCGAACACAGCTTCCACCGTGGTGGGATGGAAGTTAAACTACTTTCTGTAGAGCAATAGTTCAGTACGATCGGGAAGTGGTCACTGCCGTAAGGGTTTGTATCCACTTCCCAGTGTATGCTCTGAAACACAGACGGACTACACATCGAGATGTCAATTGAAGAAAATGATTGCGTGGAGCTGTTTACATACGTTGGTGACCCTGTGTTCAACAGACAGAGCGGTCGTGCAAGTAGAACTCGCTCGAACATCCTGCCACGAACGTCAGCCTTCCTGCTGCCCCACAGTGGATTGTGCGCATTGAAGTCTCCCAGTAAAGTAAACGGCTCGGGTAGTTGATCTAGGAGTTTCTCAAATTCTTTTTGTTCCACGGCAACTGAAGGTGGAAGGTATAAAGAGCATACTGCTATAACAGTATCGAAACATATTTGTACAGCAACTGCCTCGAGTGTTGTTGTGAGTGGGACATTTCGCGCAGGAAGTTCCTTTCGAGTCAGCACTGCAACACCTCCTGCTGCTCGTCCTGCGTCTACCCTGTCTCTCCGGAAGATGTTCCATTGTCTTAAAGGATTGGAAATTTCAGGGTAAAGGTACGTCTCTTGCAAACAGAAACAGGTGGAATTATGTTTTTATCATGGATGTCATCAATGTTTGTGGTAAGACCCCCGGCAATTCCACTGTATAATGCTAGTAGGAGCCATGAGGAGTACGAGGAAGAGGAGGAGAATAAAAGACCACTGTTTCATTTGAGTGTGTGTAGTGATTTGCTTAGGCATCTTGTAAGAGAAGAGCATTCAGGGAGGTAGCACTCTTGGTGGGGCCAGTTTGCTTTTGTCCCTGGGTTTATTCCCCCTTCCTCTGCCACCAGTTTTTTCTCTTTGCTCTCTCACCTGAGAGGTCATGCCTGGAAGGCTGGATGACGACTTCTGCGACATGCAGTCGTCGCCATCGAGCTCCATGTCCTGTGCAATACTCTGGGAAGGGCTTTTCAGGTGTTGGTACGTAGGTGCAGGAGAAGAGACTTTCCTCTTGATCTCCGGGCATTGGGGAAACGGCCCCCCTTTTCATGCATAAGGATTAGGCAGGGCACCTGATATTCTTTCATAAGGCATATTTTCCCAGGATTTACATGCATTTTGATTACTACAGGTAATGTCTTTTAAATGAGAAGGATCTGTAATGTGTCATCAATACGTTTACTAATAGAATCACTACTCCTCTGATACCAAACATACCTAAATATGGCCTTACATCATGTGAGTCAGGTATAGAGAAGTCCTACCACAAGTCTACTTACCAAAATTTACAATATTGCAGATTGGATTTCAAAAACTGCAGCTCCTACATGGAATAAACTGCCAGAGTGTAAACACCCCATTTAATTGTTACTCCTGTTTTTGTTGTCCACGTCCCATTTCTTTTGGACTTCTTTCGTGAAGGTCCCCAGTCTGAATAACTCATAAAGAGTTGGTGCTATTGGAGAGCTTTCTTATCGCTAAAGATGACTTGTGCAATGCGTGGTTTATTTGCATATGCCCAATAATTAATTAAATATCAACTTTTGAATTTTACTTTGGACACTTTTGGGTAAGTACCTGGGCCTGCTTGCACTAGACTTCTGCTAGAGTCCTAACCTTGAGGAATTCCCTTTAGCGCAGCCTTGCTAGTGCTTGTATCACATGCTACTGACATAAATTTTCCTATAAGCGAAATCTACTGCGAGAGCTGTGTTAAAGGAAATGCCTCAAGGTTAGCACCCTAGCAGAAGTTTCGTTCAAGCGGGCCAGGACCTTCAGCAAAAAATATTCTGAGAACGAACTGCATTGACACTCAGTGACTTTTTCGAGTTATTAGTTGGATTCTGTTTATGTATTTCTTGTGCAAATGTTTGTTGTACAAATGTGCCATTTGGCTGCTGTCAGTTTTGTGCTCATCCGCGTGGTTCACACATAGGGGGCAGAAATTAAGGGTCAGATGGAAGATACCCTTCGCTTTTCATTCTTCTTCTCTACCGAACTGGTGCACAGCACTCGTGCTGTCTCACCTGCGGAATGACATCATCGCCATTGCTGTATACAAGTCTGGTAGAGAAGGATTCCAAAGCATGGCTTGTGGCTGCTCCTTATGCAGTGTTCACACAGACCAACAGGCCAACTTCGAGGCGGTGACATCTGCGTATACACAAGTACCAAACTAGGCAGCTCCGCAGACAAACAATCTCACATCATCTTATTTCACCAAGAGAACAACATTCTCTTAAGAAATGCCAACTGGGATGCTTCTGTGGCTTTGACCTTTTAACAACTATTATTTTTCAGCTACACCTGCACAATTCGTAACCAATGCAATCTAATAATAGTATTATGGCACTATGACACAAATAAAATTGCATCACCATTGGAAGCGAGGGCATAAGTCATGAGACGATGCTCCTCTCGCTGACTTGCCAATGCACAACCGATTTCTGAAGGTTTCGTTCGGTGACAGATTCCCTCCAATTTCAGTCGGTTATGAATGTGCAGTTGGTGCAGAAAGTTGGCATGTGTGAACGCTGTCTTATCCTTTGTTACCTATGTTTGTGTGACAGACAAATGAACATGCGATAGATACATCAAGCGAGCTGAGTAAGAGAGCTTTGGACACTGCTCTGTACAAAAAATGTGTAAACTGCAACCAACTGATAACTTGAAAAAATCACCAGTTGCCAACATAGTTTTGTTTTTAAGTATTTTTCACTGAAGGTTCAGAGTTCCGATATGTAAAACAGACGCTCCAAAAGTGTCCGAAGTAAAATTTAAATATCAGAATTTTCATTTAATTAGCGAGCATATACAAATGAGCCATTGCCTGCGCAGTCCATGGCACCGCATTATCAAGTTTACGCAGATCTAATCTGCACTAGTGCGACCCAGCCTAGGACACACAGAATTAGTTTGCCAGTTTTGATTGAAATACATGTGTCAAGTGTGAACGACACACACTTGCTTCCTGACTGTAGGTCCTCTATGCCCACTCCAAAGAAGAGCTCGATGCAGCGACAGCCAGCCCTCAAAGTCAGTCTCACCCATGCAAGTGTCAAAGCAATGCTGCTCGATTCCAATCTCTGTCTCTTTATTACAAATATCCAATCATTGCATTATTCTGTATCCTACATTATTCTTTATTTGACACAATATCGTTTTCCTTCAATACAAGTCAGGCCAACTCTGTCATTCGATTGACTCGCCTGCAAGTTTGTTGCTGCTGTTGATGTTGCAAAACATAACAAAATTTACAAAAATTTCCTAGAGTATAATAACTATTGGGACCTGTCTAAATGTGTGTGCTGACATTTGTAAGTAATTTTTACCCTTATGGAGATATAATAAGTACAACATGGTCTTCACGTTTGCATTGAAATACAGATGTGCCTGTTTGTGTTCCTGCCTTCAGTGTATGTCTTAGCCTTGACATTACACACTCTACAGCAACACATAGCATGACACAGCGTATTGACAGTTCAGTACAGTGGATCAGTACTACGCACCCTGTTTATAATCACAGTATATGAATTATTAGTGAAGTATCCTAAATGACAACTGTTTTGACGCAAGAGACTGTTTTGATGTGCTTGGAATTTGGGTCGAGGAATATACTAAATCAGACAGGGAAAGAACGACATTAACAGTGCGACAGGACATACTGTTCCTTGTGTGACATTTTCCGAACGTTCAAAGTAACAGTTGTTGCCCTCTTCCTTTATATGGCGTAGCACATTCTCCGAATGTCTGTCTGGTTTTAACTATAACTTCGTACGTTCCGTCTCATCTACAGTCCAAAGGGTAGTCAAATTTGACCCACCCTTGCTTGTAATCCAAACACATAGTAAAGAACTTCAAAATTACGTGCGTGTTCCAACCTAACCTTGTTCTCCGGCACATTTCACCACCATCCACCCTGCCCTGTGGGCGATGCGTACAATTTACAAATAGTCGGCGTCGGTGTCCGTACAGCAAACGCATCGGGTTTTCGCGGTTTTCTGCCGCCGCTCTTCTGTATCGGTCAGGCTTTCGAAATACGCACCCCGGAGCGATAAAAACGGGGAAAAGAATCAGTGGGGCGTACTTCTGGAGGAACATGAGAAACAGCGTTCAGGCGTACAACGCATCGTGTGAGTCATGTCTGAGGCACAAATCGACGAAAAATCGTTTTAACCATTTGACCGCACTGGAATGGTGATGATGATACGGTTTTTGTTCCTTTTTTTTTTGCGCATCGACAACTATGGCCATAAGCACTGCAACGGACGTAGTCAGATCCTTATATGTGACTTCAAACGGCAACAAGTATATTTAATGAAATATGCGAAGGCAATTCCCATGCCTGACCAAAGGGCAGGCAGCGTAGCCAGGCTATTTACCGAACGGGTTGTCTTGCGGCACAGCTAGGGTTGTCAATCCCGAGCCATTTTTGCAGTCTCGGGATTTCGGAAATTTTGTTGTCACTCCCGGAATCCCGGGATGGAATTTTGGGATTGTGAAAAGTTCAGATGGTGTTTCCAAGTATAGCCCTGCACGGGTCAGAATTATCTAACCAAGTCCATTTACCTCAAGTGACTATAACGGCGTGTTGTACGCAGTTCATGTGCGTTTGGTCAATCAAACCATTTCCTGAAGGAAAGCACTCGAAAATTCGCAATGAAACCACACTGGTAAAATAGTGACGGCGAAATACTTACATTTCATTTGTTTTTTCTTTGTTTTTTTTCTGCAATGACAATGCCACTCCTTTTCTATTCACGTGCATTTCACTGTTGCACGTAAAAAGATGTCGAGTTTCTCTACACTTGAAATAACAGGAAATATTACTAAATAATTTCCTCAAACGGTGTAACATTCCACTTGAATGAGGAACGGCAACGAAAAAGACAATGGAAAGAAACGAAACACTAAACAGTTTACAACACTGTCGCTGCGTGATTATTACATTGTACAATGATTAATACACGACCTGAGAAAGCACGAGCGTCGAGGTTTGTGTCCCCCAGTTCGGAGAGAACTTTTGTGAAAATACTGGCTGCCAAACTGAAGGTCCGTTCAGCTTCTGCGCTACAACAAACGACAGTCAGCAAATATCTGTACGCACGTGTAGGTAGCGGTCGTCTGCCCCTCCAGTCATAAATTTTCCTTACGAAGGAGCGAGTCTGTGCCTGATGGCCTATACGTGCTTGATTTTCCTGTCATATTTGCTCTCGGATATCACGGGATTTTGCGGAAGAAATCTCGGGACTTCGGGACGTCAAAAATTGGCCGGGATCCAGGGATTTCGGGATATCCCGATTGGCAACCCTAGGCACAGCGTAGTCAAGCAATTCCTAACCGACTAGGGGTCTCATTTCACCTCCCAAATGATGGAGATACACCAACTCCTTCGAATAAAGAAATTGCAAATGACAGCGTGGTGCCCGCAATGCAGTGGAGCCGTGGAGACTTCATCAGAGTATCGTGAAAGTGCTGTCACACTTCGTGTCCCATGAATAGGGTTCCCCGTTTTCGGAATTTGCCGAAAAACACCCGCCGAATATTTTTCTAGAAATTCGGAATATTCCGAAAAATCCCTAATTTTACCCTTGCATCTGGTGCTACATGCCGAAAATGCCGGTCCCAACTTAACATTTTTTTTTTAACTTTCGAGCGTCACATTTTCATTTTTCCCCCATTTGGTTTCCACGTGGAAAGCGGACTATTCTGCGCTGAAGAATCACTAGCCTCTGGTGCAACAGAAAAGATCTCGTGTAACCCCTTTCGTTAGTAGGTCAGAGGATGTTCAAAATGTATGTGAACCCACCAACAAAGGAAAGGGATTCCAGGCATTCAGGTCGTTCTTCAAGCGAGCTGTTCTCCCTCCGTGAGTCCTCCAGGCCATGCCTCGCATTGGTCAACAAGCAGTGGCGACCCCCAAAGTGCAGCCGTCCTTCGTTTTTTGGGTTTCGTTGGCACTATTGTCAGGACAATTTACAGGAAAAGCGCAGGTAATTTTCCCGTTGGCCTCGCAATGGGACGCAAGAGGAAAGGCCCCCGCTGATTATGCCAAAGAGTATCCTGATTTCGAAGTATCGGCTGTGGACGGCACCGACGGTTTGATATGCAAGTATTGCCGGATTGCGCTCAAAAGTGAATCTGGAAAAACAGCCCAGCGATTATCCGAGCATGTGAGCTCTGCAAGACTCCAGAAGTTGAAAAGAGCGCGTACAGATGCCGGCGCGGTAACTGGTCGACTCCTCCTTAAAGTGTAGTGGTCATGCTGTTTGAACAAGCTGGCTTTTTAGCATAGTCTGGTTCTATAACGAATGTCTATGTGGTCTCATCCTCAGCCTGTGCACGACAGCCGTCGGAAGAATCAATTACACGTGCATGAAACAGCAAAGACGACGCTAATGACATCGCTCACCAATTCTGCCGAGCCCTCTGCTACTCCGGAGTACAGCTGAACGACGTCGACGGACCCTTAGGCCAGTTCTTTCGCCGACGGTGCCCTGCAGCTCGAACCATGGCTGGCAATGATCACTTCTACAGGAAATATCTTCCGGAGGTATACAGGAAGGATATTTGTGTCATCCAAGCAGCGATGGAAGGCCACGCTTTAAGCATCACTGTTGACGAATCTCCGGATCTCAAGGGAAGTCCGGCTGTGGCTGTGATGGTGACATACCACGACTCGTCGGCGGTGACTGGATGCAGGACAGTGCTGTTAGACCTTAGGGTGATTGATCAGTGCAACGCTACGGCAGTGGGAGCGGTGATGCAGCAGGCACTGTGCAAAGTCGGCAGGGCATTCGAGGACGTAGCGACGATTGTGACGAACTCAGCCTCCAACATGTCGAAGCTGCATACCGATCTCATTGAGTCATACTCAGAGTAGAGAGCACTTCACATAAAAGATCCCTGCCACCTTTTGAACATTTTACAATGGGGCGCAAGAGGAAGGCCCCCGCTGATTATGCCAAAGAGTATCCTGATTTCGAAGTATCGGCTGTGGAAGGCAGCGACGGTTTTTGGGCACGCTCTTGGGCACGCTCTTCGCATGGACTCTTTCAAATCTGCACATGAGTTTGTCGTTCACGTGCCCGCGATGTTGAAAGGGTCTCGTGAACTCAGGCGAAAGTTCGAAAAGTTGTGCAAGGCCATGGACATTGAGCCGTAGTACTTGTCTACGGTAAGCCCGTCCCGATGGTTTTCATTTTATGAATCCTTGTGCGACATCCTTTCTTTTTTGGCGCCCCGTCGTTGCTTTCCTTAGAAGAGCAGAAGTGTATAGAGAAAAGTGCAAGAAGTTACGTGCCATGGTAGATACTACGGATAAAATGCAAGAGCTTCTTACTAAGCTAAAAATTTTGAGGGAGTCATCAGGCCTTGTGTTAGAGGTAATCAAGGCGATGGAATCAGAACACACCCTAGTTTGTAATGTTCACTCCATCTTAGCCGTCCGGCTTCCTGTGCATTTTTCGAGATGGTCCGACACCACGCAGTGTAGTTACGGATCTGATGTGTTGACACTTTTGGACGTCATAGCACCAGAACTGCGCGCATCTACACTGGAAGCTTTTTCTCAATATTACGAAGCCATTCAGAGCAAATAGTTCGGTTCCGTTGAGAGCAACGTGCAGGGTGATCTTAAATATGGTGAGGACTCCTTTTGGTACCGCGCACAAATCCTAGACCCAAATCTTAAATCCGAACTTAAGACGAGTTTTATTCTCTACGAAGAAGTATTTTCCACTGTACATCGTGACGTACTGTCCAAAGGGCGACGTCGTCTGCATACACGGAGAACGACACTTTGCGAGGAATTACTGATTGTAGGCCGGCCATCACCACGTTAAAGAGTGTCGGGCTGAGAATGCTTCCTTGGGAGACTCCTTGAGGAACAGGATGCTGAGGGCTTTGGCCTTGGGACGTACGGACAGCGACAGTTCGGTCCGCAAGGAAGTCTTGGAGCCAGATGAAGAGCCGACCGGATACTCCAAACGAGCGCAAGGCGTGCAGCACACAAATGTGCGAGACGATATCATATGCGCGCTTGATGTCGAGGAAGACCGATCGGACGATCCGTCGATGGGCTCGAGCATGTTGAACTGTAGAGACTAGGTCGAGAACTGGATCCATGGAGCTTCGGTGGCGACGAACTCCAGCCATTTCGTGAGGGAACGCACGTTGTTTTTCAAGCCACCAGTCGAGGCGATGCAAAACCATTCTCTAAATCAGTTTCCCCATACAGCTTGTCAGGCTCACCGGGCGAAAGGAGGATAGGGCATTTGGGGGCTTGCCTGGTTTCAGGATGGGAACAACCAATGCCTCCTTCCATGTATGTGGTAAAGATCCTTGTTGCCAAGACGTATTATAGACATGAAGGAGAGCTTGGAGTGACCGCCCGTCAAGGTTTCGTAGGGCGGCATAGGTGATTTTATCGGGCCCAGGGGACGAGGCGGCGTTCACAAGCTTCAACGCTGCCTTTAGCTCGATTAGTGTGAAGTCGCGGTCCATAACTTCCGGGGGACGGGGCCAGTCGTGGTGAAGTTCAGCCGTCAAACTGTGGACAAAACTGCGGTGTAGGGGCGTGGTCGAGGCAGCCGCCGGAGTCGTTAGTACCACACAGAAGTCCGTCGCAAGCGTGTTTTCGTCTACACGCTGAACGATAGCCAAGGCCGCGAGAGGATTCTTTTGAGGGGGCGCCTCCTTCAGAGATCGGATTGTCCGCCAGATCTTCGTGGCCGGATCAAACGGTGAAAGGTGGTGGCAAACGCTTCCTGTCCTCGTTTTTAAGTTCTCGTGTTACTTTAGCTTTCATCCGGCGGTATTCCACAATGTCCGTAAGTTGCCCTGTCCGACGAGCCGTTCTTTCTGCTCGTTGACGTAATGCTCTAAGGTGATTAATTGCTGGAGAATGGCCGACATGGCCTGTTACCCTTTTAGACATGACCACCGCTTCCTGAATACCGCGGGTAATTGCTTGAGAGAGAGCCTCTGGGGACATACCGGTGTGCACAGATGTTCTGAGGCCCGCACGAAAACGTCTCCAGTTTGTGAAAGAAATCAGTCCAGCAGTGGCTGAGAGGGGCAGTCTGTCGTGCGAAATATATAGAGGAAAATGATCGCTACCTCTAGTGTCGACGTCCGTAGCGCACGACAAGTGGCGAATTATGTCGGTTGAGCACCACGAGAGGTCCAATACATCAAGTGACGTTGGCGATCGCATGTAAGTGGGCTCGCGGTTGTTCAGCAGGCACATGTTATTATTCTCCATTGCATCCAACAACCTCCTTCCCCTACTGTCCGTACTTCGGCTTCCCCAGGCCGAGTGATGTGCATTGAAGTCCCCTAGCGCAAGCGCCGGGGCTTCCAGAGAACCAAGTAAGCGTTCGAAGTCACTCCACGGTACCTGTACCGCGGGACGGATATAGATACTGACGACCGTTAACAGCATGGGACCAAGGCGGATCCTGCAGGTGACGTAATCATAAGAGCGATGACAAACTGAGCCGATGGGTGCAGCAACGAGGTCATTGCGAACGTATAGCGCTGCTCTGCTCTCAGGGGAATGATGAGAGCGATAGATTGTGTATCCATTAACACGATGTGTACAATCCATGCCATGTTCGCATATAGCTATGAAAGGGAACTTGTACTGTTGGAGATGTAATTTAAAATCTGGGAGCTTGTTACGCAGGCTTCGAGGATTCCACTGCATAGCCAGGGCCTTTTTATACAATTCCGTCATGCTGATGCGAAGATAATGCCTCCAGTGCCAGAAGGGCTTGAACCTCGGGCAGTTGCGACGCACCTGGAAAAGCAGAGACAATGGCCTTAAGGGCAGCGAGTACCGCTGAGAAGAGTCCCAGAGAAGGCATATATTGCGAGGCTGATGAGGGTAACTGTCTCCTCGAGCGTGCTGGTTCCGTCACACTGGCGTAAGTGTTTGTAATCTGTCTTGATGGACGAGGAGGCGGTGGGCCTGTGATAGGCGTAGCCGCGACTGTGTTCAGCGACCCTCGTTCACCTAGTGCAGATCGAGGGGGTAGTGCAGGAAATTCTTGTGCATTTGTGCGAGACGGGACTGTGGCACTAGCATCCCTAGGAGCGTCAGACGGAAGTTGTAGGGTCCGGTCTTGGTGCCTCTTGGCGGCGGCGGTCTTGACAATACATAAAGAAAATGATGCGGGATGGCTGGATTTGCAGTTAGCACACTTTGGCTCTCTTTTATTGTTGCAGTCTGTTCTCCGGTGAGGTCCGGCGCAGATGCCACACCGTGTAGAACCTCGGCAATTTCGTGCAATATGGCCAAATCGTTGGCAGTTATAACACTGTATGGGGCCTTCTATGTACTCTTGGACTGTGAAGGTCTGAAACCCAAGGGCAATTCGGGGAGGAAGACGGATTGTAGGTTCAAAAGTCAGGATAACGCTCCGTAACGGGGTAAACACATCACTGCCATCTTCTGCTATGGAATGCCGAACCTGTCGCCGTGCAGATAAAACACCTGCGTCTTTAAGGTAGAGCACGAGGTCGTCGTTCGAATACTCTCTTGGAACATCATATATCTTGCCCATATTTCTGGCGTACAATTCGGGTATTGATGGTATCACCGGAATCCCAGCTAAGCACTTAGCAGACAAAAGGTTGCGGGCGGCTGCTTCGGACCGTACGGAGACAAAGAGAAAACCAAATCCTTTAAAGAAAAGAGAAGCTTTCTGCTCAGAAAATCAACGTTGTAAATTACGAGAAGTGCCACGCTGTTACAGTATGCGCGCGCTCATGCAATATACTATCGATAGCATGTAATAGTATAGGGAGGCAAAGCTGCAAAACCGCTCGTGCCTAATGCTCCCGCAGACAACCGTATCCAATTCAACATCTTTACATGCAGTTTGAAAAATATGCTTTATTGCTAAGTCATGTTTTTCCTGTCCCGTGGCTCCGTCACCACAGGATATATCTGTGAGTGACATAGTGATATATTTTAACACAGGCCAGTGTTACCCCTTTCGGCTTTCACTTCAGTTCGGGCCTTCTCGGCGCTGCTTCCTTCACAAATGTTATCCATAATTGATTGCAACTTTTCGCATTCAAAAAGTTACCAATTACGCGTTTCTGGCTGTGGAGAAAAAGTCGAAGAGACGTCACCACTGCTGAAAATAGAAACATAATTGCTGGAAAGCGCCACAAACACCTGACTACAAGGGCATAAAGGGAAACATTGAAATGATCAGTACAAGAATCCATATTTGCCCTGTTTGCTCCAGTATTCCGTTTTGCCCATTTATTGCCCTTGTTTCTTATACTCGAAACACGGAAATTTTTCTGCTAGTTCCCAGACTAAGAGCTCCACTATAAGAAAGATATATTATATAGAACGGTAAGGAAACAGGCGAGCTGGTGGCGGCGAACATCCATAACGAACCCCTGAGATTGAAGGGTCACATAAACGACACATCTCTTAACCACAACTAAAACTTTTCGAAAAGCGTCCATGACAAAAGTTTTATCTGTGTTTGGCATTTGTGTCTGTATAGTTTGTGTCCCCCCAAATCAGAGTTTCGTTATCGATTAAGTGTGTTATTATTAAGTGTGTGCAATACTTTCAGTACCTGTAAAGTTTGTCTTTAAGTTGGGTGTTGATTCTTCAGCCTCGCATTTGTGGGGGCGCTGGTAGCAATAGGGATGTAGCCCCTTGGGGGCACTAGTTGTTTACTGGGGATAAAAGTGCGGGCGCAGCAGGGAAGTGAGGCAGTGGCTGCCACACAGCCCGGGCGGACAGAACCTGTTCTGATGCAATGCGGTCTGGAACGTCTGACAATAAACAAGGTTGGTTGGTAGTGAACCCGTTTTTGTGGCTTTTCCCATGCGCGGTTGATGCGAGCGAGTTTGGGGTTCCGGTGGTGGTGAACGAAGGTTCCCACACATTATATACGCTAAAAAGAAGATAGGTAAAGCGCTACCAATAAAAGTTATAGCAGCACGACCCAAGATATTTTCCCATACATTCATTGTACCCCATGTAATTCGAATTATCCGGTGTGCAGTAATATCATGTGAGCCAGCTTGATATCAATCTCCGTCTGGTGTTGTTTCCACCTAAAGACACCAAGAAAGGGTAAACAGGCTTTGTTTTTCTTCTTTCTTTATTTTTTTATTTGTTGTCAAGTGTATGCAAAGGCTGAATCTGAAAGCAGTGCAATAAACGTGTATAATCAGCTTACCGAGTGAGTCTCTGGGAGGCTGGGCTTCTTTCTTTCTTTTTCTTTCTTTCTTTTCCTTTTTCTTAGTTTCGGGTTGCGAGTAAGGGAGTGACAGAGTAAAAGTGAAAGTGAGCATCGAACTGACTTGACATGCGAGAGTCACCTGGTTACACAACTTTCCGTGCGTTTGTTGGTGCACCCGTAAGATGCCTCCCTCCAAGAAACGTCAACGAAGCGAAATTTGGACTCATTTCGATAACGTGGGTGGCACAACGGAGGAGTGCAAAATATGCTTAAAGCAGTTTTCCTCGGCTGGCAATACATCTAACCTGTGGGACCACCTGAAGAGAACCCACCATCGCCTTTACATAGCACTGATAACGACGCAGGAAGCTTCAGAAGTGACAATTGATCAAAGTGTAAACGCTGGAGCATCTACATCTTCTCGGTCCGGTCCAGCGCTGTTACACGGAAGACGATCAGCGTCGATGACGACGTAGATGCTTGGACATTGGACATGCTTGGACAAGCGCGGGCACTGGACATTCGGGAGACATTCGGTGGACGATGCTCGAAGAAGCTACCCAGTCATTAAATGTTCTCTAACGAACCTGGAATTTGGCTCATTCTTACAGGCCGAGATTGACTGGTGCCCTGACCGGGATCAGCAGCAAATCAACATTGCGCAGCAGGAAAGCAGGACTGGCGGTCACCCAGGGGCAGTGGCGTCACGGGGCTGGCCCTAGCCCTTAATCAGCGGCGACGCAGGAGTGACGACGACAGACGGTCAGGATGTTGTTGACTCTCACGGATTTGGTACAAAGCAGAAGGCACGTCAACGAGTCTGGATCGGCCGCCTGCAGAAGGCATCATCCAAGGCAAAGGTCCACGTGGACACGTTTGGTGAGGCCACCTATGGTTTTCTCCGTATTGTCATGGCAGTAAAAACGCGGTCAATGACTAGCCGGGAGCAGGAAGACTTTCTGGATGGACAGGCACAGGCCGAGGGCGGTGATTCCGCGGATACCGTAACTGAAGGCGCTGATGATAGTGTGAACAGAATTCGGGAAAAGGAATTGGAGGTACAGGCGCTCCAGTTGCAACTTGAACTGGAAAGGTTGAAATTGCAGTCACGTTCATCAGGTGAGACGGGCGCCCGAGAAGCGCGACACCGGGTTGGAGAATACGCGAGTGAGTGTAGAGCCGTGTTGGCTCCCATGCCAGAATTTGATGCAATGGTTCCCGCCTGGTTCAAAAATGTTGATGTGTTGTTTGACTCGCTTGAGATCCCGTCCGCTGTGCAGGGCTGCTATTTTGCCGTTTTTGAATGAGCGGATGCGTGCGTTTATTGCGAGTCAGTCGCGTACTGGAATTTTAGCATATCCGCTCTTGAAGGATTCAATTTTGAAGGAGCTCCGGTTGACGGCGAACGAGTATAAAAGGCTGTTTTGGGTGTCCCACAAGTCGGAGAACGAATCGTGGTATCAGTTCACAACTAAGCTGGAGACCTTGTTCGAGTATTATGTGACCAGTAGGAAGGTCAGTACGTTTGATGAGCTTAAAGGGTCTCTGACCAGAACCTGGTCAATGTCTTTGTTTGTATGGATAACGAACCTACATGGTGCCTCCAAGTTACAACTGAAACGTTTCACCTCTGCGGAGCCGCCAACTATTCCAAACAAGGAGCCGAAAAGCGGTTTCGATTTCTGCCCTCAACTCGTGCGATCAGCTCAAAACTCTAGCTATTATGCAGTGGTTTTCCCATGTGTATGACGTCAAACGCCCGCGACGTTTATTGGTGGAAAGTCCACACCGGAAGTTCGGGTGGTTTCCGCAACTTCCGTATTGCTGGGTGCTTTTTCAATATGGACGCGGAAGCACAGCGGAGTCGACAAGTCAGCTTTTCAGCTACCTTTCAGCAGCTGAGAGGTACCTGCTACGTGCAGCAGAGTTTGGAGGCCTTGCTTTTGAAATGTTGAGCCGCGAATCGACTTCAGCATGAAGAGGAAGTTCCAACGACAGACTGTTAGATGAGCTTTCAGCATCCATCACGATGAAGCACATGAACAGTTTGTGTAAATTTCATGTTTGACGGCGCTGTGTAAAGGGGCCGGAGTGGTTCATTGCATAATAATGCCGAAAGAAGTCGAGTGCTTATGTTGCAAGGAGCTGCTCTTAAAGTAACATATTTCGAACTTCGAGGGCAGCACGAACCTAGCGCTCATATTCACAAGTAAGAAGCGTACGTGTCTCATGCACAATCATGCTGGTTGGTTTCAATACAAAATAGTTTTTCTGAACTTTTCGTTATTGTTCGTCACTTATTCAGAAAGTTGATTGATTGATTGATTGATGTGTTTAATGGCACAAAGGCAACAAAGGCCATAGAGCGCCAAAACCATGGTGAGCGTGTCGGAGATGATTATGGGAAAGATGATGTGAGAGAGAGTGTGTGGTAGTTAAAATCTATCTACAGGTATGAGCGATGAGATTGACGAGGATAAGAGAGAGAAGAGGATGACGACAACAAGCAAGCTAGTGTGACAATGTGTGACAAAAGTGTGACAATGAGATATTTACATGAGTTCAGTGATATTGGATAAAAGCGGAGCAATGCTTATCATCTACATCTGACTAGGAAACCCACATGTGGTCAGAAATTTAATGACGTTATCAAACGGCACAAGAGGAGTGTCACCCAGTAGAAGGGCTGGGTGGAGTGGGACATGGTATCGGTATAGTGCGGTGAAATACTGTTGGCGTTGGTGTTCGAAGTGAGGGCAGGATGCCAGTACGTGCAAGACAGTCAAGCTGTCACCGCAGTGCGCACAAGCTGGCGGATCCTGACCTCTGAGTAGGTGGTGATGCGTAAGCCATGTGTGTCCAATCCTCAATCTCGCGTAAAGAACTTCGGATGATCTGTTGATGTGTTCAGTCCGATGCGGGGGGGGGGGGGGGAAACGTGTGGCTGTGTGAGGTGTAGCTTGTTATTTTCTTCCATGTCCCACTCCTGCTGCCACTGTGTGCAGACAGCTCTCTTTAACACTGGCAGGATGTCTTGGTAGGGTAGTCCTAGAGCTGACTCCTCTTGTGCCAACGCTCGCCGAGCCTCACGGTCGGCTCGTTCATTCCCCGGGATCCCAGTGTGGCTGGGGACCCAGCAGAGACAGATTGAAAAGCCTCGGGAACAAAGTTGGGTCGCAAGCGCTCGTACTCGCTTGACGAGGTGATTCTTGCTGTCATAGAATGAAAGCAGCGCACGCACAGAGCTTAGCGAATCGGAATAAATTACTGAATTTTGAAGGTGGTTTTGTTGAATGTGCCGCAGAGCCAGGAGAATCGCGTAAAGCTCTGCGGTGAAAACTGTGGCGTTCGTGTTCAGGCGTGCCGTCATAATAGAATCACCTTCAAGGGCAACGGCCGCCACACCATTGCTTACTTTGGTCCCATCAGTGTAGATTGCATGGTGGTTCCCGAAGTTACGGTGAATCTCCAGGAATTCCTGGAGAATGACAGTGTGTGCAGTGGATTGTTTGTCAAACTGTGTCATTTTTAAATTGGATTGTATGAGATGTCTCTGCCAAGGCGCAGCATCGAGGACTGCTTGCTGCAGGGGAACGCCAAAGGGACTGAATCCCAGACGGGAACTCGCCGCCTGCACGCGAAGCGGAAACGAGGGTACAACAGAGGGCTTTGCAAGGAAGAGTCGCTCCAGAGCGGGGTTCACACTACAGTGTACAACTGGGTCATCGCACTGGCATCTGTACTTTAGCGCAGCCTTCACATGTTCAAATTGCCTCCGTCTCTCGAGCGACCATTCGTTGCCCTCAACATACAAACTCTTCACAGGGGACGTCCGGAAGGCACCGGTGGCCAGTCGGATGCCTTCATGGTGGATGGGGTCCAACACCTTCAATGCCGAAGGCCGCGCCGAGCCATACACGACACTCCCGTACTCAATTACTGATCGCACAACCGAGTCATAGACCCGCAACAGTGTGAGTGTGTCGGCTCCCCACGATCGATGGGATAAAACTTTGAGTATGTTGGAGGATTTCAGGCACTTCTGTTTTATATAGTTTATGTGTGGCACAAAAGACAGCTTCTTGTCAAACACCACCCCCAGAAATTTTTGCTCATCAGAAACTGGTAGTGTGTTGCCACCGAGGAGCAGCGAGGGCTCAGCAAATGTGCCTCGCTTCCTAGTAAAGACAACACACGCTGTCTTTTGCGCGGAAAACCTGAAGCCGTTTTCATCAGCCCACTTAGAAAGGCGGTTGATCGTGAGCTGCACCTGTCTCTCAGCTGTCGAAAGACTTGATGCTGTGTAGGAAATCTGGACATCGTCTACGTAAAGGGAGTACTGGACGCCAGGTAGGATGGCTCTCGCTATCGTGTTCATTTTCACAACAAATAGCGTAACGCTCAGCACAGACCCCTGTGGAACCCCGTTCTCTTGTACAAAGACGTTAGACAAAGTCGAGCCCAGACGGACACGAAACTTTCTATCTCTGAGGAAATTCTCGATGCACCTGTACATGCACCCCGTGATGCCACATGCGTGTAGATCTTGCAGAATCCCGAAACGCCATGTGGTATCGTACGCCTTTTCGAGATCAAAAAACACGGACACGCAGAACTGCCCTCGAGCAAAAGCCTCTCTGATTTGTGATTCTAGGTGGAGTAGGTTGTCCTGGGTGCTTCGGCCCGAACGAAAACCACTTTGGTGTTTGTCAAAGATGCCTGCCTCTTCCAAGACATATACGAGCCTTGCATTTACCATGCGCTCGAAAGTCTTCCCAAGGCAGCTGGTTAATGCGATGGGGCGATAACTAATAGCAGCAGATGGGTCTTTGCCTGGCTTGAGAACCGGAACCACTTCGGCTAGCTTCCAGGACAACGGAAGAGTTCCTTCTCTCCAGACACGGTTAAAAAAGTGGAGTAAGATTTGTTGCGACTGGGGTGTTAAATGCCGCAACATGTCATAGTGTATGCCGTCAGGGCCAGGTGCAGTGTTCTTTCTTGCTTGTAAGGCTCTCTGGAGTTCATGTGCTTTGAAGGGTATATTGTAAGGTGCTGTATCTTGTTTAGGTTGTTTAATGATGCGTTTTTCAGCAACAGTTTTGTGTGACAGGAAACGCTGGCTGTAATGCGAGGAGCTAGAGACGTGTTCGAAGTGTCCGCCAAGCACGTTAGCCTGTTCCTCCAAAGACGTACAGGGAACGCCATTCTGTGAAAGACAAGGCACTGTAAACCCTTTGTATTTCCCGGAGATCTTATTGATACGGTCCCACACAACCTTGGCTGGAGTTCGGGAGTTCAATGTACCCACAAACTCCTTCCACGAGTTGCGCTTGGCCTCCTCCCTTGTGCGTTTGGCTGCAGCACGCTTCCTTTTGTATTGGATCATGTTGTCAACTGTCGGGTATCGACGCAAACGAGCCCACGCCTTTTGTTGTTCCTTGCGCGTCCGTTTACAGTCGTCGTTCCACCAAGGCTTTGAACGCTTGGGCAGAGAGGACGACGTCTTGGATATGGATTGTGTAGCAGCATGTATTATCGTGTTTGTTATGAATTCGTTGGCCTCGTCGATACTCATGTTGTCAGTGTTGTGTAGGGTCAGGTCAGCCAGCACGCTGAACACCGCCCAGTTCGCATCCTGCAGCCTCCAGCGGGGTTTTCGCGTACACAGTACAGCATCGTCACACTGATACTCGACCCAAGTTGGAAAATGGTCACTGCCATAGGGGTTTTGGATCACGTGCCACTGCAGATCTTGTGCAATGGTCGCACTACAGATAGAAAGGTCCAATGCAGAGAATGTCCGTGTTGATGTGCTGCAGTATGTTGGTTGTGTTGTGTTCAGGAGCGTGATGGAGTGGCGGAGGAGTAAATCCTCAAGAAGTCTGCCCCTCGAGTCCAAATCTGAACATCCCCACAAACGGCTGTGTGCATTAAAATCCCCCATAATGAGGAATGGGGCTGCCACCTGGTCTAAGAGATCTTCGATATCCTGTCGCTGCACATCTGCTGCAGGAGGAAGATATATTGAGCAGAGCGTAAGTGGTGTAGAGAGATTCAATCGAACAGCCACAGCTTCCAATGTTGTTGTCAACGGCACCTCAACTGCAGCAATAGACCGGGATGTTAGAATCGCCACTCCACCTGAGGATCGCGAAACCACCGGGCGATCCCTCCTGAACATTTGGTAGTGTTGGAACGGATTTGTGTGTCCAGAGTTCAAATACGTCTCTTGGAGGCAGACGCCAATTGGCCTGTGCGCCTCCAGGAGGTCATGCACATCATCAACATTCGGAAGCACTCCCCTGCAGTTCCACTGCATGAAAATCTTTTGCGTATTCAGCATGTTTGGTGTACTTAGGGCGCTTGCACCCTGGCTGGAGGTGCCTTCGGTGACACCTTCTGCGAATGTCCTCTACCTCGACCCGGCTGTTTCCCCTTCTGTTGATCTGGGGAATTCTGAGGGGTTGGCGATGACTTCTGCGGCGTGCAGCAGTCATCGACATCCATCGACTGGGGTACGGTTTGGACCGAGCCCTCACCGCCCCCATTCCCTTCGGAAGAGGTATTGCCAGCCTGATTGGGGCTGGCGACCTCCTTGTGGCCAGCCCTTGGGCAGGCCACGTTTCCCTTGGGAGACACATGAGCTGTGTCCCCAACGTTTGTGTTGGGAGTGTTGTGTGGGGACTCAGTCTGAGTCTCCACAGATTCCCGAGGTGGCGCCACTCCCCTGCGCATAACCTCGGAGTACGAGCCCTTTCTAGAAAACGCCACCTGTGCCTTCGCTGCAGTATAAGAAAGATTCTGCTCAACTTTAACTTTCAGGATTTCGTTTTCGTCCTTCCACTGTGGGCAGGACCTGGAGTATGCTGGGTGGCTGCCACTACAGTTGATGCATTTCACGGCATTTTCACATGTTGGCGACTCGTGGTCTTTCCCCGCACACTTTGCACATGTTGCTTGTCCACGGCATGTCTGTGAGCCATGCCCAAAGCGCTGGCATTTAAAACAGCGCCTTGGGTTTGGAACGTAGTGTCGTACATTACAGTTGAAGTAACCTGCATGTATTGTAGATGGAAGAGTGTGAAGTTGGAATGATAGTACGACATGTTTTGTTGGTATTTCGTTGCCGTCTCTACGCATAATTATTCTCCGTGCACTGACCACTCCATGCTCTCTGAGACCCTCCTCAATTTCAGAGTCAGAGCACATCAGGAGCTCTTCCTCTGAAATGACACCTTTTACGATGTTCAGTGTCTTGTGCGGAGTGACCGTGACAGGTATGTCGGCAATTGCCTTCAGGGACTGGAGGGATACGCTCTGTTCCTTTTCTTGGACCTCCACCTGGATGTCGCCAGAGCGGAGCTTTCGAGCAGTGTAATTTTTGCCAATCGTCTGTTCCAGTACTTTAGCAGTTGCAAATGGAGACAGCTTTGACAATGACTTGATAGATTCATCTGCGTGTATGATAAGGACTCTAGGGAACCATGCTGGCTGTTTCTGGTAAAAAAACTCGGTTGCTGAATTATCTTCGGTGCAGCGCCTCTTCAGGCGCCGATCATGGGGGGTTTTAAGGGGTTTGTTTGCCATATGTGTTGTGTGTGTGATTCAGTGCGGAGGCCGTGCCGCCCACCACCGAGCCCAACCAGGGGACCGTGCTCCGCACGGTGGCACGTGCCCTCACACTATACCCAGGCGCAGGCGCGTAGCTCTGCACGAGGTTGACCCTTGCCGCCGCAGCGACTAAGCTGGATAGCCCTGGCCGGGCCTTCCAGGACCACCCGACTATGGGAAGCCGGGGTCAAAGCGGTGTGTTGCTTTCCCAGAGGGGCCTTAAGGGTCCTAAACATCCTCCGGGTCCACTCAACCGCCAGGGTCCCCTTTTCCCCAGACACGGGACAGCCACGCACAGCTAGGCGTGGGGGTCTCCCTCCTGCGGCGACCCAACCGTAAATGCGGGAGGGGGCTACTGCGGCTACTGCCGGGCGATGGGGGCGCCACTTTCCCGACGCCGAAAGTGCAGAAAGTGTGCAGCTGAATTAATAATCTGCGTCCTACTAGCTTTAGCTTTTTTCAAAGCTTGCGTGTCTCATACAGGAAATAGATACGTACACTACATACCAACAGTTCGTGAGATGGATGTTGCACAAACTTGAAAAAAAAAAAAAAAACAAGAGAATCGTTATACCAGTCTGCGCGTTGAACAGGATACGCAAAGCCTTTCCCACAGTAACTACTACATGCTTTAAATACCCAAGATGCTAGGTGGAAGTACGCGCTACAGGGGGTGCCCTTGCAATTTCAGCTGTAGACTAATGATGCAACTATAATACTGATCCCCCCTCCCCCCGAACTTTTTTCAACACTCCTCCATGCTTGGGATTCTGGATAAACCACTGTGCTGACCCCTGACACAAAGCACCATCTCATCAGCCTGCTCCGCCTGGTAAGAATTACATTGGGCTCTCAATTCCACCACAGACACAAATCCAATCCTGTTCTGACGCATCCTTTTGTCCACCCATTCAGTCAATGTCGTAAGTGTTGTTCGAACTCTTACTGTCTGATAGCACCCAAATAGTATTGTTGAGGCACCTCAAGTATTTTAATGATCGTTATGTGGAAGTAAATCAGACTGTTATGCAGGTTACCCTGTGTGTGACCTCGGTTCCTGCTCTCAGTCCTCCAGAAGTGCTCGCTACACAAGTTGACTATCGAAAACCTCAATCTTCCATGCATGATGCAAAAACCCCAGTTCGCTTGCTTCCTAGCCATTTATTCATTCTCAATCTTCCTTTTGTGTGCAAAGTGCACACCCAGTTCGAGTAGGATGTAGACCTTGAGGAACCAAGCTTTGTATCTTGATCTGCTCGAATACTCAAATGGGCATGTTTTAGTCAAAGATGATGTAACATGAAATGTGGTTCATATAGTTTATTGTGGCACTCAGATAATATCTTCATAATATGTCTGCATAGATTGCTCCAAAATGGCATACGTGATGCAGCGTTCTACATTATTGGACTTCTGGGAAAAATCATGATTCACCTGATACAGACGGCAGCCTTTGTAACGGTATCTGACACATTTTTAGCAGCCACTGTTTTAAAATATGCATTAAAAATGCTCCAATTATGAAAGTATCACGAGGTTCTTCATTTCATTTGTTTACTTAAAGACCCTTGGAAAGGGATTTACATACATGCGGGGGTTTTTTTATCCAAAAAAGACAAATACCAAAATGATGTACACAAAATTCGTTCACTCACCACAAAGAAATTCATTTGATCTGAAAACGATCATAGCACTTGGAAATAAATGACGATACATTTTGTTCTGATGCTATGTGGGCAGGAAGGTCATTCCAGTTTGACACCATCAGCTGGTGCGGAGAGTAGAGGAATTTTTTTGTTTGTGTAGGTGGAGCAAGTATTTTGTGCGAGTCATCAAGTCTTGGAAGTAACTTGTGAGGGGATTGACAGTAAGTGGGGTGGGGAGGAGTGTGACTGTAATATAATTTACGAAAGAATGCCAGGCCTGATACCTTTCATCTGGTAATCAAAGGAGTAAGAAAGAGTTTGGCTTTAATGGCTGAGACGCTGGAAAAAAGATGATAATCACGAGCAACAAACCGTGCGGTTCTGTACAAATTCTACTTTGTCGATTAAGAGATGTTGGGATGGCTTCCAGATTGCAGAGGCATATTCCAGTTCTTTTGAACATGGCAGTTGATGTTCTGAGACTGGAACACATAGAAAAGGCAAATACATACAAAGCATCAAGTGCCTAAGAAATGAATGCCGAAAGAAGGCAGTCACTGGAAAGGTTAGCCAGTAGTAGGACTTGAACCCACATCTTCTGTATGGCCTTCGTCGCTAATGCGCCAAAAAAACCTTAATCATCATCATCAACATCTTCTGTATTACCGATCCAGGCCCCTTACCAATTGAGGTAAGCGAACACGCCTCTCCAGTTACTTCCAAGGGTGCAGATGTACCCTAGGAATAGGTTTATGGGCAGGAGAACATTAGTCACTGTTATTATACAGGCATAGCTCTCTGTCCAGTATGATCACCACAGAGCACATTTACAGGAACTCACAGGCACAAAACTTGCATAATAAATATGAAATAACCTCAAACAGCTATTATATATAATAACTGGGACATGGAACTCCAATAGCAGATGGTCTGGCAGTACAACACAGGTAATCTTGCCATCACTTTATTTTTCCCAAAATGCAGAAAATAAATCGATAGAATTACTGCAGTGAACTGCTCAATTTTTCACCTGAGATATATTTTTAGCACTCTGTCTTTCATGTTTCAAAATACACATGCATCGAACCTGCAGAAGCTTGTGTGTGTAAGTAGAGTCACACATCTCATGTGCAACAGGCAGGTCTAAGTTGTATTGAGGTATGTCAATTCCTTACGTGTGCTCACCACCTGTAGATTCCTTTAAAGGGAACTTGTTACTAACAAAAAACCTTTTGTTAGTAACAACTTCACTCTATATGCCACATTTATAAAAGAAATTGGTCTCGTACCTGACGGACAACTGTCATGACCATTGCCAGATGTCTTCCTCTCCTGTTCCTTCCACTTCCATGAAGTCATCACCCTAACATTGTTAAAAAAAAGCCATATAAATGCGATAACTGAGATATTACCGCTACAAGCATACAGCAAATCACAACCACATAATTAAAATACACAATTGCACCGAGCTGTCCACCATTTTCACACACACACACACAAATACATAACAGAGGGGACTGTCTCTAATAACACTTCAACAAGTTTGTGTAAATCTGTTTTGAAACTGGACACAGGAAGGCCATTTCCAATCAGCTGAAAAAATTTGTTCGGAAGAGGAACAGTCTCTGCTGATTTCTGTATTTGGTCCGTAGCAGTGGAACCTTGTAAGGTGATACAGTGATAGATTTCATACCGTAATGGCAAGTGCTTGGGATGGCGCTAAAAGATCCTGAATTTTCAAGGCAATTTTGTGTAAATGTCTGATTTCCAAGTGAACGCTTTGTCTACTGTATTTTGCATGTGTTGAAGGAGCTGAGGGGCTGGATGGATGGATTGTAGTAGCACCACTGGTGGGCCTCTTTGCAACGAGGGTCCAGCACATTGCACCTGTAGACAACCTGCAGACATGGTTGTCGTATACCAGGCATAATTTCTTTCTTTTTTTGTGTACTGCAATTTTATCGTAGTTGCCCTCTGTGGTGTTTCCCCAGATTAGACAACAATAGTACAGCTTGGGGTAAACTAAGGATTTCAACTGCGTTGGTTTAGAATCCAGAACCCTTCTTTACTATGTGCAGTATGCTGCATATTATAAGGAAAACGAATAGAAGAAAACTTGTACCTGATCCCTGCCATGTATTTCCAACATTTGGTTCCACATCTTGTCCAAGGAAGTCATCAACTACATTGGTGCACACTGCTGTGACAATTATAATGTTACATCTAGACGCGGAATACACAGCTTAATTTTACATACTGTGAATGTTGCTTACTGCATGGCTGCATACTGCTATACTGCATGAATGTTGCAATTGGCATGGCTGCATTCAACAACACTCGGAATTGTACAGTAATCCTTTGATTTAGTGCGTAAACTTCAATTTTTGTTTAATCGGTATTTTGCTTTGTTGGGTAAATGTTCTCCTAACATCTGCATGCCACAACGTAATTCTCACAAGGAGAGTAATCACTGTATAAATTATACAGAAGACACTAACCTCGTTACGTCGAGATGCAACAGTCTTGGAAGATAGATTCAAAGAAAGCACTGCGGACTGCTGTAGGCGGAGGTTCTTTGTAGTGAAACTGAGGGGTCCGCCTCATAGTCTGCATTCTTCAAATACGATTGGCAAAATCCGCTGCCAACCATACCTGCCGCTGCGGTTGAACGCGCAGTATCGTACGGAACTGAATGCCCGCCGAATAATCTCGCTTTGACGACACAACCGAGGCACGTCAAATGAAGTAAGGGCTGTACCTCGATAAATTGGTCGTTGTTCCAAAAGATATAACTAAAGAAACCTTGGAAATACACACACTACGCTAACGCAGTGAAATAGCGCGCTGGATCCCGAAGGTCGTCGTAGCTCGTAGCCTCGTAGCTCCTCTTTCCAAGGATGTCGCTAATTGGATTATCGCAGTTATAAAACAGGTCGTAGATTTCGAAGTATATACATACTTTTTATTTCCAGACATTGTGACAACAGTATATCGGCGTAAAAATGTTGGTTCTTGCTGAAAGTTGTTGTTGCAGTGCTCGATCACGTGACGGCATTCTGCGCGCTGATTGCATGGGCGATTGACGTCATCCCGGTGGGATGACCAGATGAGTTTTCTATATATGTGTACGTTTTCTTGGTTTGACGCAAGGTGTGCCAGCGTCGGCGTGAACCGCGATGTTCAAAATTCGAGTTTACGAAAACTACGAGGTGTTGAGGCATGAATTTTCGTATATGAAGTTGCTTTTGTGTATTCTATCGGTAGCCACTGCGGAAAAGGCTCTCCAGCTTCTGGTCAGAGACCCTTTAAGGAACTAATGGTGTCCGATCGGCTCAAGCGGGAAATGTCAGAGGAGCTTCGTGGATATGTTTTGCAAAATGAAACACAGAAATGGCTGAAACCCCGGGATGTTGCTAAGTTGGCAGAAAATTTTGAAGAGAGCCAAAGGACGTGGAGTGGCGCACGTGGAGCCAGGTTTCAGAGCAATGGAGATCCGAGTGCACGGATGAAGCATGGAAGTACCGTATCGAATGACAATAGGAAGCCCGAGGGTTACAGGAACGACCGTTGTTACGAATGTGGGAAACTTGGGCACATGCAACGAAACTGTCCAGAAATTCATCAGGGTCGCGGAAATGATCTCCGTCAGAGGAAGAGGGGACCTAACGCGCTAGTCGCTAGGGTATCGGGTATATCGCGGTTAGCTCGAGGTTGCGAGGGTGTGCAGTGGGTGGATATTACTGTCGATGCGAATGCAGTACTGGCCAGAGTGGACTCCAGCGCGGACATCACGGTCATACGTGCGGACTACGTGTCGGATCGGGAGCCAGGCGCGGGGTGTATAACGTTGAAGGGTGCGTTCGGGTCGGTTGTTAGCGCGACATTGCAATACGTTCGTATTGAGTTGGGGCATAATAGCGGAGGACCAGGGAGACCTGTAAGGATGTTGTGCGCGGTGACGGATAAGTTAGCAGGTGATGTCGGAGCACTGATTACGCCTGAGGACTATGCTGCAATCTGCAAATTCGATGAAGAGGTTCTAAACATAAGAGCGGAAATGGGTCTTGCAAATGAAAACACCGCAGACGAGGACGGTAGTCTGGACAGCGCCGCATGCTTACCTTTAAGGCTATGTTAAAGCATGTTATCTGTAGCAACAACCGACAATGGGACTTGTACATTCCATGCATCCTGTGGGCCTACCGTGAGACACCCCACGACATGACCGGCTATTCGCCGTTCGAGCTGATGTACGGGCGCGCTCCACACGGACCACTTGCTATTTTGCGGAAGTTTTGGACAGGAGAGTGGTCGCCACCTGATGGGCTTAACATGTCAGCTGTTGAGTACTTAGATGACCTCCGAACACGGATGACAGAATCTTGGCAGGCAGCGCAAGAACACAGTAACGAGGTTCAGAGGAGGTATGTTAGCCGCTCTAATCTACGTGCTACTGAGAAGCATTTTCACGACGGGGATGCAGTGCTGGTGTTAGAAAAAGGGCTCACGGGCAAGATGAGGCCTAGGTGGAGCGGGCCAGCGACAGTCAAATCGAAGTATAGCGACAACAGTTACGCGGTTAAATTTGCAGACGGTACTGAGGGATGGATCCACGCCAACTGGCTAAAGCATTATGTTGCACGTGTGGACCACATTACTGTTATTTTTGAGGATGACCGGGACTTTGGAAATGTAGAGGACATGCCAGTCAAAGTAAATGGTGGAAATTGCATGCTAGACGTAAGGAACACAGATGGTCGACTCGACCAAAGACAGGAGCAGGAGCTACGCAAATTGTTACACGAGGAAAACGAGTGCTTCTCAGAGGATCCAGGCAGGTGCACGGTAGGGTCACATAAGATAGTACTTTGCCCAGACGCACAACTTGACGACCGGAAATCGTATCGGGTGCCCATAGCGCTGAGAGAGGAAGCAGATAAGCAGGTTGACCAACTACTGCAATGGGGTTTCATATTTCCTGTCGAAAGTAACTGCGCTCATCCAGTTGTCTGTGTAGCGAAGAAGGACGGCACAATACGTATGTGTGTAGACTATAGGAAACGAAACGCGGTGACCGAACCCGATAGGTTTCCTATGGAAGATTGCACGGAGCTTCTGTACAGCGTAGCGCGAGCCAAATTTATAACGACTTTGGACATGACCCGTGGCTACTGGCAGATCGCAATGGATCCTAAGGCCCAAAAACTAACGGCGTTTGCCACTCCTCGCGGTTTGTATGCATGGCGCGTGATGCCATTTGGGCTGCGCAATTCGGCCGCGACCTTTCAGAGGATTATGAATGAGATACTTCGAGATCACCGCGGGTATGCGGTAGCCTACATCGACGATGTGGCGGTTTACTCAAATACATGGGGGGAGCACTTACGGCACCTTACAAGCGTGCTAGAGTCAATTAAACGGGCTGGGCTAAAGATAAACCCACGGAAATGTAAGTTTACAGAGTCAGGTGAAATATTTGGGATACGTAGTTGGTGCTGGGCGGCACACGCCGGACCCTGAGAAGGTAAAGTCTATTAGAGAACTCGAGCTACCAAGAACAAAAATGGAATTACGAAGGGTGCTGGGGCTATTCAACTATTACAGGGACTACATTGATCATTTTGCAGATAAGGTAGCGAAGTTGACCGACCTTACAAAGCGGAAGGTTCCCTCGGTTATACCATGGGGGCAGGATACAAGGGACGCCTTTAGAAGCACCAGTCAATCTTGGCCTGTAAGAATTCCAGGTTCGTTAGAGAACATTTATTGACTGGGTAGCTTCTTCGAGCATCGTCCGCCGAATGCCTCCCGAATGTCCAGTGCCCGCGCTTCACAGCTCGGCACGTGCAGCCAATGTCCAAGCACCTACGTCGTCATCGACGCTGATCGACTTCCGTGTAACACCTAGTGACATCCTAGTAACCAAAATGTGACGACGCAGGAGGACACTCTCGGGGGACTCCTCGTCTCCGTCAGACAGTACCTACAAACCCCGGTCATCGAACACACAGAGGACCCGTTGGCCTATTCGAAAAGAAATAGAGACAACTTCCCAAGTCTTCACTTGTTGTCGGAGAAGTACCTGTGTATTGTGGGCACATCAGTTCCTTCAGAAAGGGTATTCTCAAACGCGGGAAACACACTGACAGCGAAGCGGAATCGACTAAACGCAAAGCGCGTTGAAAAGCTGATACTGATGGGGGTTTGTCTCTTGAAGAGTGGAAGAACGTGTGATGCATGAAAAACATTCTTCTTATGTATCTTCATTTCCAGTTGTGCGATTTTTAAAATTCTTTTCACCATGTGCATAAGTCTGATCTGTGACTTCAATAAAGACACTCGATATATCTATATATCACCCGACATATTTCATTTCGTTTTCATAGTCTGTGGCGCCTTTATGTGGCGGGCAAATGTATTGCCTCAGCACTGTATTGACCTGATGTTACATGAAGCACGTATTACATGTTTGGAGAGCCTTATAAATTACGTCACTGGCAACCTACAGTTCCGAGAACACCTTCAGCGGAATAGCAGCTGCGCAGGGCTGATGGCATGTCTTCTCGTTTTTCGACAGAAAGAAAGGGCAAGTAAACCATTTCTGTTTGTCTTTATCTCTATCAAAGACTGGTAGAAAATGCATTGTTCATTTCACCTCATTCTAATCGTGTGAATGAATCCCATGAATCATGGCAATTTTATACGTACACAACAAAAACGCTCACGATGTGTGCCCATGTCCGCCGCTTGCACGCCCAGCGTCCAACTTTTGCAAGTTACTATCGATAGTTAAAACTATCGATAGTTTCCCAGAAAAATATCGATAGTCAAATGAGTGGTCGGCTCAACTATCGATAGTACAATTGATAGCCTTTGGACGACTAGGAAGGCGTTCGTTCTCCACCGTTCCCGAATGCACGTGCGCGCTGACCCTTTCTCGTTTGTTTACAACACGCGGGGAGAGGACAACCGTGCCATGTGAGTCCCGCTGGTCGCGCGTCTGCTGTCGGCTCCGTTTGCAGGCATCGCTCGAAGCAAGGTTTTTTTTTTAGCACGAGGGTTTTTTAGCGAAGTGCTTTTTTAGATCTAATAGGCATTATTGACTAAGGGAGGATAAATTATTAATTGCACAGTGAATTACAGCATTCCGCGGAATTTCCGCGAAAAAAAAGGTGATTCTGCAGAAGATCGTCATTTCCACGAAATTTCGCGGAATCGCGGAAAGTTGGAGGCTTTAACCATCAGGGTCAAAAAACCTACCAGACATCAGGTTTGATGGTCCATCAGATGAATTTTCAATAGGGTAATAGCTGTTGTCTTTTGTTTTCAGATTACCCTTGCCCCTCTATGCTGCGTATGTATTAGTGAATGAGAGTTTGGATGTTGTTCTTAATATCAGGTTCTCTTTCAGATCATTGCTGCTACTGCTCCAGCGAGTCATCTGGTTGGGCAAGCAATGTGACGAATGCTGATTTTATGTTATCTTTCAGATCCTAACGCCCTTAGGGGTCTAACTGAAGAAAGCTTAATAGAATCATTATTACATTTATTAAATATGTAATAAAAATATTTTCTGTTGCAGAAAATGTGTACTGTCTTGTATGTTTCTTCTGTTTCAGGTGTGAAGGTTTTTCTGCTGGGGTTTTCTCCTTCACACAGATTGGCAACACAACTGGCAATCCCCAGCACTATTGGCTTTAATTAGCATTAATAAAATATTTTCATTGGCAACATAATTGGTAATCCCCAGCACCACTGGCTTTTATTGGCATTAATAAAACATTTTTCACTAGTACAAATGTGTATGTGTGTTGATTGCATGTCTTGAGGAAGAAAGTATGCTATGTTAATTGCGGTATGAAAATACTCCTCGTTCGGGGATGTAATAAATGATGTGGAAAGGGAATAAGATGTATTTTGCATGTTGATGCATGTTCAAACGCGAGAGGGAAAGCCCTCTGTGCGCGACGCGCGGCCGCGGAACGTATGGGGCGGTCTTGCAGCGCGCTCCTTCTTGGCGCAGAGTATCCTCCTCCAAATACCCTCCGATATCAGACGAGGGGAGATACCGACAGTCACCAGTATCCTTGGTTTGGATAATCCTTCCCCTTCTACTACTCTTGTCTCCACCTCCTGTTTCTTTGCAAAACAGCGACAAAACAGCTCCAGAATAATTATTTGGGGAGGCAGAAAGCTGCCGGTTTGGAGAGCGAATAGGAAAATGAGGAGATGACCTTGTTCGCAAGGAAATGAATGGAAATCAGTGGTAAGGAGGCTGCATGATAATGAGGTCACACCACTTTTAAAAGGTGAAAGTTTGTTCCAACCATCTCATGTAAAAGATGTCTGACGATGACACCAGTAAGTTTTACTTAGCTGTGTAGTTCTTTTTCTCAAGAACGTTGTCTTTCTCAGTCTGTACATCGAGTCCGGTCTTCCTTTTTGAGGATGGTAAGGAATTATAGTGAATATGAAAAGTGTTTAAAGTTGATTTCTTGTTTCAACCCCAGAGTCACTGCCACCGAGGTGAATGTGTTATCAAAATTTCATTTATTTGAAATAAATATACGAGCTTTTCAGATGATTCGGTGGAAGCAAATGAGTCAGCAGGCATGTACTAACATATGACTATGTTTGGTTACGATTAATTGCAAGTATCTTTAGGCACTACACAGGTGCCGCCACGAACCCCGGAGGTGAGTAAAGTTATAGGGTTCGATGTACTATATGTTATTAAAGGAGCATTAAAGTGGTATCTAACATGGCCAAAAACTGCTGTCATCTTGTAAAGCAGTATGTGAAAAGCATTCCCCAAAAATATTTCTGTCCAAAGTTGTTTCGCCACGGTGCAATTAATTTGGAAAATCGCTGCCGCAGTGACAGGCCGGAGCGCTCCAACTGCAGACCACACCCACTCCACGCAGTGACGTTGGTGGTAGAGAGCTCCTTATTCGTTCGTAGGAAAAACCGTCTGCTACGAACATTGCGAGGTGTTTCTTGTTCACTTCTATTCTTTATATGATTTATATCACGTTCTCTCAAAAAACAAAGCATGTATGCAGCCTGAGAAAATAAGATTACGATCACAAGAGTAATATATCCATGGCTTCTGTGCAATCTCAGGATTCACAGTGGCAGAAAGCAAGCGATGGCGGCGGTATTGTGGCGCCACCTGTTAGCCACTGAACCAACTGCGCAGTGAATACTGTCGGACAGGCTGCACACTGTCTGGAAGCACGGGGTTTTCGCTGTACAAGCGCAATTATTTTCGGGCTGCACCACTCGTTCTTCCCGTGGTGTCTGCGGTCCCAAAAAATCGTGGTTGTGTCGTGGACAGCCTTCAAACCCTCCGTTTCGGACATTACGTAGCCGGAGAACGCATGGCGTCTCCGAAGCGGTAGCAGACGCTCCGGCCTGCGCGAAGGTGCTCACCTCGATCATGTGATCGCAGGTCCACTGAGGAGCGTCCTCACCACTTGCGTCACATAGTGACGCGTGTGGTGGCGCTCATCACGAGCCTATCGTGAAGGCGAAGGAGGGTGTTTCGCGCACGGGAGGTTCGGGGAGCTATTGCAGGCGTCCCAATTTCGCTACGGTTGCACTAATTGTGAGAAAACTGTTTCCGGCTGCCTAACATTCCATACTGACCAAAAACAGAAACAAAGTTGTGGGCCTTTAGACTGTCCTTTAAAAGTAATACCCTTGTCACACGGGCATTTTCGATCCTGCTCGACCGAACCTGCTTGAACCCAATGCAGATCGGATGGTGCTACACGGCCGCTTCCAAGCAGGATCGAACTTTGATCCTGCTTGACTCAAGACAGTTCCCATAACAGGATTGAGAATTTCAACGGACGCCATTTGCATCCTCGACCCCGGTGAACTGGCATAACTTAAGACGGACATGCGCGCGAAGCTACAAATGATGCTTACATCGGTATACGATAAATTACCACTAATATCGCTGTTATATAGGAAACGCGAAATTAATGAGTTCCGTTTATTCATTTGCCTATATTCTCGACACCGCGTGACAACAGCCGGAACAGCTAATCGGCCACGCCGGATCAGTCTGTTTGGTTCGCGTATACGTTCTGTCGCAATGACTTCAAGCGGTGCTGCCTCGTCCGCACGGAATTTGTGGACTGACCAGGAGACTTCAGTTCTCATAGACATCTGGGAAGATCGTCTCGACGACCTCAGACGTCAAAAACGCAATGGCAGCGTGTAGAGGAGATGGTGGACGCAATGAGAGCTGCAGGCTTCGAACGGTCGGCGACAGAGGTTCGACATAAAATTAGGAACGTTCAGCAGTGTACCGGTACGTACTACATGATTTCTTGTTATTTATGCTGAGTGGTTTCTATCACGTGTGCGTTTGTAGCTCGAGTACCCCGCACGAAGGGTCCGATTTGTCTATAGTCGCCGCTCCTACAGAAAGTGTAATCGGAAATCTGCTCAATGCTCCCTCGTTGACCCTTCTTTCTCTTCTTTTTCGCTTTTTGTTACGCGCGTAGCACTAGTTCTGCTGAATGCATGCTGCACGTCGATTTACACCGTTTTCTTAACGCAAATTTGGAATTTTCAATGCCACTATATTTTTTGTAAGTGCTGAGTTCAAGCCCGAGAATATTCATTATGTGTGTGATGCCTATATCGATTTTTGACACTGCAAACTGCACTTCACACAAACGATTTTTGAATGCAGGAAGTACACAAAGACAGGGCAGACTACGGGGTCAGGTGCAGTTGCATGGCCCCATTTTTCAAGACTGCATAGTTTCCTGGGGACGCTGCCCATAAACGACCAGTCCCTTGTAGAAGAGGCAGGCTGTGGTGAAGGGACAACTGTGGAAATGGTACGTAGCTCACATGTAACTTTATCACTGGAACCCAAATACGTGAATTTGTAATGCATACATTATATTTACAGCTCATCAGTGGCATGGTTCACGGCAGTACGCGTGGAAGTTCGAGCAGTAGCCCTAATGTGCGAGCATCCTCCCCTTCGTACAGCGGGGAAACAGTAGACGAGGGTGGTGATAGCTCAGGAGGCAATACAGAGTGTGCCAAAGGTGGTCCTGCTGGCCAGTCCACTCCACAGATACGTCAGAGGAAACGTAGGCGGACCACTCCTCCGTCCGATTTCCAGCAGTCCTTACTCGCTGAACAAAGGATGTTGCGAGAATGTTTTGCAGAAACTCATGCCAGGGAGATGAAACTACGGGAGCGGCACCTGCAGCAACACGAAAAATTCGTTTCTGCTATTACAAGGTCCTTTGAATCGTCGTAAATAATGTGCGTTACTTCATATCTCACCTCACTGATGTTCTCCCTGTTTGTAGTAGCCAACAATTGCATCCCGCACACATGTCCCACTTGCACTTCTGGTATATGTGGCACCATTTGGCTGCTGGTACACAGAGCTTGCAACCTCGGAGTCAGAAGCCCATTGTTGCATCAGCGGCTCACTGAATGCCTCGCAGATGTTGTTCAGTACGCAACAAGTGCGAATGGCAAGTGGAGCATTGTCTAGGTCACACTCTAACCTTTTCATTGTGTATCTGAACCTCGCCTTCATTCTGCCAAATGCATTTTCTACTATCCTCCTGGCTTTTGACAGGTGGTAGTTAAACCGCCTCATGTCATCGTCAAGACGAGCCCGATGACTGAATGGCTTCACTAGGTGTGATGTCAGAGGGAATGCCTGATCGCACAGGATGAGAGGCGGCACTGCTACGCCGTTGATGGTGGCTACTGGAGCTTGGAACAGCGGCCCCTCAACACACTGTGCCAGGCTTGATCGTTGATATACGTATGCGTCATGGCAGCGTCCGGGCGATCCAACACTGATGTAAAGAAAGCGGTACCGGTGGTCCACCAGAGCAAGCAAGACGATGCTGTACCTGTAAGTGGATGCAGTAAAATTTAGTCATGTGGCCATAACAAAGGTGCTGCTTTGCCAGAAGCAGGACGTGCGAGATTTTTGCAACATGCAACGACAGATCATGTTAACTTACCAGCCCTTGCAGATGTAATAATCGGTCGCACTCTCCATCGGTGGAGAAATAGGGCAACCATCTAAAGCTCCCACCGCCTGCGGGAAGTCGCAGACAGCGCTGCACTCTTTCATATGGTCGGCCATTGTTTCAGCTGAAGGCATCTTTACCCATTCAGGCTCAAGTGTGGTGATGGCCGCCTCGCAGAACTCTCTGTAGAGAGTGTTGACCGTTGACCGTCCGATGCCAAAAAGGTGTGCGATGGACCTGTCCTCGGCAGAGGAGCACAGTTTGTACAGGCTCACCGCCACTCGCTTTTCAACCGAGATTGCCTGCCGCATGACGGTGTCCTCTCGCCGCAGGAGCGGTCCGCACATTTCCACGATATACCGGAAAGTAGTGGGTGAAACGCGGAATGACTGTCGGAAAAACTGTTCACCAAGGTACGGCAATGTGTCCTCAAACCAGCGTTCGTTTCGGTCGAACTTCCACCTCTGCCGTTGTATAGTCGGAGAATCAGCAACAGCGGCTGCAACACACAGCCCGTTGGCAAAAAGCAACTGTCTTCTGATGTGGTCCGTCCTTGCTTTTGCTGCCTCGATTTCAGTTTCCAAGTCAGCTAACGCAGCCAGCATAAATGCAATTTCCTGTTTCTGCTCGGCACACCTGGCGGGCATAACCGTACAACAACACGTAAACACCGCTGGGCGGGAGCGACTAATCTTTGCTTTTTAAACGGATACGTACTCAGACAGCGACGGTTGCGCCGCCTCTCGCGCCACAGGTCAACCATTCAATGCGCATTGAAAGCGGTCGTGTAGCAGCGTCAAAACTCGAGCGTGCTCGGGAAGTTCGATGCAGATCGAATTCGAGAAGGATCGAAATGCCCGTGTGACAGGGGTATAAATAATTATTGACACGAATCATCATCGCGAAACTTCCAGCGCAGGCACGAAACGGTACATCTCATCTCGGCGCATGCTGAAGAAGAAGCAAGAAGATTCCAGAAACATCGCCTGCTCTCTAGCAAACGCACGTGCTGTTTCTAGACTTTTCGGCGGGAAGCTTAAATGCTTGTGCGCTCCAAGCTGGAGCATTCATTCTTTGGACTGAGTTGTGTTCAGAGAGTCTCCGTGTATCAGTGTATCAGTCTTGTGTTTTGCTACCGTAATAAACCGTTCGCTGTTTATTCGACGACTCGCCGACCCATTTCGCTTCGTGACATTTCTGAACAGCGAACGGTTTATTAGACTACTTGGTAGCAAAACACAAGAGTGATAGCTCTCTGAACACAACTGAGTCCAAAGAATGAATGCTCCAGCTTGGAGCGCACAAGCATTTAAGCGTCGCGCCGAAAAGTCTAGAAACAGCACGTGCGTTTGCCAGAGAGCGGGCGATGTGTTTAGAAGCTTCTTGCTTCTTCTTCAGCATGCGCCGAGATGAGATGTACCGTTTCGTGCCTGCCCTGGAAGTTTCGCGATGATGATTCGTGGCATTATTTGAGATTATTGCGGTCCTGCCGCACCTCATTGTATGCATTATTGTAATGTTTGTATTGCGGCTGATAGTAATTGAGATTCCCTTTTCAGACTGGTGCAACGCGGGGTATGTATTAGTGAATCAGATTGTGGTTTCATATAATAATAAGTCCTCTTTCAGGTCATTACTGCGGGCTACATGAGCTATCAAGTGGTAAGCAACGTGTCGGACGCTGATTTTATATATTCTTTCAGATGCCTAAACCCTAAGGGATTCAGTAAGGAATAGTTTAGTTGAAGCGCTATTGGATTTATTAAATAGCCAACAAATATATATTTTCTGTTACATGTACACTGTCTTTTGTTTTGTTTCTTCTGTCTCGGGCAGTGAACGCTTTTTGGTTAGGACTTTCTCGTTCACCTGATTGGCATCACAGTTGGCACAATTCTCAGTACTATTGGCATTACAACTGGCAATATAATTGGTTTAATAACTACATTTCAACTTGTACTTTTGTGTACGACTCCTCTTTGCATGTTTATGTTATAAGCGCAAGGACAGCCGTCCGCGTGCCATCCAGCGCGCGCTGGAAAAAAATTGCGAAACGAAGTCGGCTCTGACGCGACGGTGTCGCCACATGGCGGCTAGGGGCGAGTTTCTCCTAAGTCCTATACTCCGGTATTCAAATCTAGCTTCTGAGACGTGGTAATCAGAACAATGTACCACATTTTATGTGCAAGAATAGCAGCTGAAAACAGAGAGAGCTGGAATTTCTCGCTGTTGAGGAGACATCAGATACCCAAGAAGCCTCGGATGATGACACAAGCGAATTGCCAAATGCAGCTGCAAATCACCAATGGAGTGACTCTTCATCTGAGGAGGAGGAAGGTACCAACATACAGGAAGGTGACGGACGAAGATGACGGTGGAAAGCAACGGACGTCCACTTTGCGATGATGATGATTGGAGTTTTAATGGCGCATTGACAACACAGGTACTCCCACTTTGTCGTCTCTGGCCCTTCAGTGGGTGCAAAAAACAAACCAAACTACGCTATGACAGGGTGGAAGGCAAACAAAAAAAAATTTGCAGTATATCCAGGATGATTTTTTTGATGCCATGACAAAAAGAAAACACATCCGTGTTATAAAGCAAACGGGTAATGAGGACCAAGCGAAATGAGGAAGTCCACCGTGGAACTGCCGTACCAATGATGAGTGACAGCATTACTAGGGAAAGGTACTTCTAGATCAGGAGCAGTGTGGCACTCGTTGACGACGACCGGGTGAGAAACGAGGACAAAAAAGGGAGAAGCTGCGGCGTGTCCGCCCTGTTATTGACAGAATCACAAAGTCCTGCCACAATCTTCCACGACACAAAGCGTTCTGCATTGATGAGCAGATAATTTCCTTTTCGTGGACAACACATCTGAGTTGCGGGAAACTCAGTACTAGATTTTTGCCACACGGTACCTTAGCAGAAGCAAGCTATGCTTTGACAGGTGGTTGACCACAGTTCCACTCATGGACATGGACTGCTACAGGCATCATCATGAAATCGCATGTGCCGAAGGCCATTCACTTGTGCTCCGACAAGAAACTGCGGAAGAAAAGATGGGACTCGCCCCAGCAGTTTGTGTGAAGAGACAATAAACTGGCCTGTGTATTCCGGTATGATAACATGGCAGTGCTCCATGTGTCCACATCAGGAGCAAAACCTCCAGACATTTACAAGCTGTAGCCGAAAAAGAGAGAAAATAAGTTGATACCGAAAGGCCATCTGTTGTTCGACACTATAACACAAATATGGGTAGAGTAGGTCTGTGTGAAAAGATGCTCTCATTCTATTCGTCCAGATCTACGATGTAAAGATGGACACTGAGTTCTCGTGCAGTTGCTGAACTTCACCTGTGTCAACTCCTGGCTCCAATACAAACAAAACACGCTCCTGGAGGGCACGCCACGAACAAAATCTATCGGGTACATCGACTAAAAATTGGACATTATGCACACACTGCTCAGCGTGGACATTCAAAGGACAACACAGAGCTATGAAAGTAGTGACACCAGTGAAGAACCAGCTCCAAGAAGAAGGGTGGTTCCTTTGACACCTGCTGTGTTCCAGAAAACAACGGGAGGCAAAGCACTTAGCAGAGTTTTTTTCCGCTGCACAGCTCACCACAGTGCAGGAACCCAAATTGCAGAGAAAGGAACCGCATACGCTATGCAAAGTGCAGTGCGTCGTGGGAGTGGCAGCGGACAGGATATGTTTTATCGATTTGCATGTGGCTTGTACGTCAAAAATGTCCAATGACACTACATAATCCATGGTGTTCAGTAACAGATTATTGTATTGAGTAGTTTTCAAAATGGAGGTCTCAACCTAGAGCAACATAAATGCCTCAAATTCTTTATTCTTCAAAACTATAACCTGCAAGCAGCCTTGCAGCAGAGACGCTAATAGTTTTTTCCCTCAGCTTTTGCCCTCGTACGCAACCAACGTTCACCAAGCATGCTCGACAGCCCTGCCGACGTCCACTGCCAGGCACGCATGGCACTGATTGATGGCACTCTGGTCCCGCAACAACCAGGGCAGCTTTATACGTCTGCTGCTAGAGAGAAGGTCGAGAACGAGATCAAGTGCATAGGATGCACCTATACCCCCTGACAGTACTGCAGGCAGGGCCGGTGCTAGGTGTGTGCGGGGACTGAGGCAAAGGCACATCGCGGGGCCTGTTTCACACCAGCAGTAATGAAAAGATAAGAAGTGATAAGATTTTCGCAGTTGGAGATTTTAGCAGTACGGGAAATGTCAGCAGGAGAGAAGGGTGCGAAATCCTCCGTACTGCTTGCAGGGTTGGCGGATTTTTCTTAAAAGTGGGACTTTTTCTCATCACATGACGGAATGGCACATAGCCCATTTTTCTCTCCATTCTGTTTTAGTGAAGATTGCGTGTGCGATTAAATGCGTACTTCATATTTAAAAAAAGTAATCCCTGGTTGAGGGCTTTGTGCGCGGGGCCTAAGGCAGTCACCTTACTCCCCCCATCGCCAGCCCTGACTGCATGAACCCTGTTGCTAGCATCAAGAAAGAAGAGAATGAAATACCATACAACTACCCCTTAGCTGCGGGTTCGGGATCCACTGTGTGTGTGTCATTAACTTCCAACAACAACGAGAAAAGTATCAATTCCTTTTACCAATATTGCTCGACTTCTGTCTACACATATTCTGAAGATCTTCCTGTCTTCCTATTGACTGAGTTCCTGGTCGGATCTTGAAAGTATATGCAGGGTGTCTTTTTCTAGGAGATAGATTTTTCATAAAAAACTATAAATGAGAACATGTGTTCCTTTCGGTGACCTGATATCGCAGCCGTTCTCAGGACAAAAATCCGTTCGGTTGAACGTCCACAAAAAAAAAAAAATGCGTGAACGACACCCTAAAAAAAGACACCCTGTATATGGACTCCCAACAATTACCACAACTGTTCTGTTATATATATGTACCTGCACCTTGTCATAATGCAGTTATTTTCCTGTATGACTGCTTCATTGGTTCCACACCGATGAAGGTGTTTTGGTTGTGAGGACCCATGATCAGTCATAACTGTAGAGGTGAACATTTACTTCCCTGGTTTTTCTGTTGATTAGTATTATTACTATTAGTTATTGTGTCATGACAAAATGTCATGCACGTTTCCGATGCAGTGTCCAGCGCGCAACTGCATACTATATTAGCGGCTACGCTTCCTGGCCCTACACTGCGCCAGATATTCACCTTTCACATGGTGACCGTTATCGTTTTATTTAAGGTTCGCGAGCTTTAAAGCTGCTTGGTAGGCTAGCGCAAGAGCTCGCAGCGAATCACAGGCCGAAATGACGCACTTAACGCGCACCTGCTGATCTGGCCCAGTGGTTTGCCTGTTGACCATGTCACGTCCAGAGTCACTAAAGAAGCTACGGTTCAGAATTTCGCCACCTGTGCAGAAGGGCGCTCCATGGATGGCGCTGGAGGTGAAACGCAAATAACAAGGCGGCTCCAACTGTCCCTTTTGCCTCTGTGTCAATACACTGAAGCGTAGCTTATTTACTGACTCTAATCACACCGAGACTGGGGGTACCCGAATTCGAATCCTGGTACCGGCTGTGCTGTCTGGGGTTTTTCCCTGGCTTTCCCTCAGATGTCGTCACACATATGTTACTAAAGTTCCCATAGAAGTCAGCCCAGGACGCACAGCCCTCGGAGCATTAGTCACGACCTGCTGCCAACAACTGCCTCTTTCAGCACTACCATCATCACCATCTGACGCCCATTATAGCATAATGACAAGTTGAAGATCATGCTCCAGGTGGCGGGACCTCCTGCGTCCCGGCTGCCGCCGCATACACTCGCACTACAGCTCCTGCACCATCCGCAGATGGAAGCGGATATCCGCAAGATACTTGCGGTTTCGGATGAAACTTTATCACTTTCTGCGGTGTGCGGTCGGATGCGGATGGCTCGAGGTCTGATGCGGATCGGATGCGAAGGCAGCGGATCGGTAGCGGATCGGACGCGGATATACCGCATGCTGTAATTTTTCCACTAGCAATTTATTTGTATTGCGCGCAGAAAACGAGCGCATGCTCGGGTTCACCTTTGACCATGTACGGCCAAGACGCGAGAGCAGGCATTCTGGCGTCCACACGAGCACCGGCGAGGTAGCGTTCCACGTGTTCCAGAAGTCTCTCCATACCGTGTTTGTTGAAATGTTTATCTTTGCTTGTCGTCGTGAGTCCTTCCGTGACAGCATGGAGGCAGCCGAAATTATACCAACATTCTTCCAGCGGTATTTACGCGTCCTTCAAAACTTGCAGATTTTGCGGATCGGATGCGGCTATTGCGTTTTGCCCAGCGGATCGGATGCGGATGTAAACGGTTGTGTATGGGGCGGTGCGGATCGGATGCGGATGTCAAAACTCTCATCCGCGCAGGGCTCTAACTCGCACCACAGCCCGTGCCACCGCGGCAGTCACCTCCGAGGTAGCTAGAGCTACTGCTATCGTAACCACTCGCCAGATATGATGATGATGATTGGAAGTTTTATGGCGCAGCGACAACTGGGATCATAATGCGCCAAAACTCTGCTGTTGTTTAAAATCAAAAGGATTCGAAATGAGGTTGTTCGACAGGTGTGTAAACCACAACATAAAATGAGATAACTAGGATATTACAATTCATTCACGATGCCTATATCCCTTAAAAGTAGGAAAACGTCCTCAAAGGGATGAGGGCCTCATCCCCTAACAATAATGCGGGGTGAAGGGGAATACAGTACTTGTAGAAGATAAGCAGCTTTTTGTCTGTATCCCCTCACTAAGTGTCATTGGTGAAATAAATTAGTATTATTATTATTGTCATGTAAATGACGTTGGCGATGTGTCACAAAGGAAGGGCAACGAATGAGTACACGCAAAATGGTAAGGTCTGCGCCACAGTGTGCACAGTCAGGTGCATCCTCTCCTGGCAAAAGGTACCCATGGATCAAATGTGTGTGACCCTACCTTAACCGACTTGACAAAACCTCGTGTAGCCGCTTTTTAAATACTTGAACTGGGGCCCCAATTGAATTAAAAACAATTAAAAACCCCCAGTGCTGAGTAGGATAAGAACAGAGGATAAAAGGACAAGGACCGGCACTGAGTTCCTTTTATCCTCTGTCCTTGTCCTACCCAGCACTGGGGGTTTTTAATTGTTTTTAATTCAATATGAACCAACCAGCCCAAACGCTTGCTCTGCTACATGGGGCTCCAATTTGAGGTTTAACTGTGTGCATGCAATTTGTTATCAGTTTGTCCAGACAAGAAAGCTTGTCACTTCCTGCTGATGACCCTTTTCAAATTCAGCAGTTGATCAGGGAGAGGGATCTCAAAAGGAGTGGTGTCATGGCCATGGGCAGCGAGAGCTGCACGGTCAGCCCTTTCGTTGCCGCTTATACCGACATGGCTGGGTACCCAACAAAGTTTCAAACTGTACCATTTCTCATGTATGACATTTGCTAAGTGCTGCCCACGTCTGACTAAAAGATTTTTGTGTGGTTTGACGCTACAAATGACATGTATGGAACTCAGTGAGTCTGTGTATATAACAGACGACGTTATCCGTGTTTCTACAATATGATTTAGTGCAACAATAATCGCATACATTTCTGCGCTGAAAATTGTCAGAACTGCTCAAAGAATGCGATCTTGTACATGTTCCTGAAATCATGGCGCACGATACTCCTGTACTAGTTTTTGAGCCATCCGTGTAAATATCAGTGTGTTCACCGAAGCCTTCCTTGAAGGTCTCAGATTCTTGCTGTATTTCCACAGCAGATCTCTCTTGTTTGTTAAATTTGGTTAAAGAAGTATCATGTGCCACGGGTGTTCGCCAAGCAGGGAGCATTTTTGGGGATTGTAGCTCCGCGTAAAAGTATAGTGCTCTACATCTTGTTGGAGCCGAATACTGTATACAGGTATGGCATTCGGTTTGTTCATGAATAGCCGTTCGGAACATGTACCCTCCACACAGGGCAGCGCAGGATGCTGAAGGTAACCTTTAATTCTCAGCCGATACGACGCACCAAGATAAAACCGTCGTCTTTCTAGTGACCATTCGTTTGCTTGAGCATAAAGACTTTGGACTGGAGAAGTTCTGAAGGCTCCAAGGACCAGCCTTAATCCGAGGTGATGCACTGTGCCTAAGGCATTCAGAACTGAGGGACGTGCAGACCATACACGAAACATGCATAATCTAGCCTGGCACGGACAGCGGATATGTAAATGCAGTGAAGGGTTGCGCGGTCCACTACCCAAGACCCGGGAGAGAGGATTTAGGCACATTTAAAGGTTTTAAGCATTTGCGTCTCAAATCCTTTACATGGGGCAGGAAGGTCAGCTTTCTGTCAAAAATCAGACGAAGAAACTTATGTTTATACTGAACACAAATATCCTGGCCTTTCATTTGGAGTGATGGACCCGGAAAAATACCTCTTGTTCTGGCACAACGGTACACAACTCTCTGGGGTTACCCCAGCCAGTCCTGGGGTTACCCCAGAAATGTCTGGGGCAACCCCAGAAGTGCTTGGGGTAGCCCCCGAGGTGTTGGGGTTACCCCAGAAAATCCAGGGGTGAGCTCAGTGGGTCCCTTGGGTTAGTCCAATCTCATGCTGTCATTGATACTGGTGTGGATATTATGGGTAAGTTACCAAAAAAGTGACATAGTTGTAATTACCACATGCTGGAATGTAATTAACACTTCGATTATATTCGAGAAATGGTTAAAGCGCAGGCACCTGCATTCACATGCAATGCTTGGCCTGTCGTTCACATAATGAATTTCTAAGCAGGCCATAAAGCAATATTCATTTGATATCCGAAATAAAGCGGTAACAAAACAAAATCTCATTGTTTGTAATATGGTCATAGCAATTCCTTTATTATTGAAGGTAACTGAGTAAACAATGTACCGCTCTCTGTTCCTTCACTGCGAGGCTTCATAATACAGCTTGCATGCACATGGGTATAGCTAATTAAACATATTATAATGGCTATTCACATAACTAACACACATATGTATAGCAGAGTGCGAACGTAAGTGGTTGTCCGTTAAAATTGACGGACGCTCGACCGATCCGTAGGAGCGGAGCATAACGTTCGTTCCTACGAGAACAGTGTGAAAAGCAGCTTTTTGACAGCGTAATTATCTGTGTGTTTATCACACGTTCGTCCGTATGCTTCAAGAAGGGGAAGACGTCCGTATTCGCTGTCTCTTTCTTTTTGGAGTTCTCCCGCTAGAGGGCGCTGCCGTTGTGGTTCTGTAGCAGCATCGTCATCATCATCCCCCGCGCACCAATGATCAAGGCGCGCGGTTAATAAAAGACGACTGCCGACTCGGGCCGTTGTTCGGCTGGCCGGTCTTCCCTCACGTCTGTGTACTGTCTTGTGCCTCTAGCACTACATTGGTGACCCGAACAATTTCTCGAACAATCCCAACCCTCTCCGACGATGTCTCAAGGCGACAACGCGGCGCCATCATCACCACACGTAACCGCTGTCGCCGTCAAACTACCTCCATTCTGGGACCGTAATCCAGCCATTTGGTTTGCCCAAGCCGAAGCGCAGTTTCATCTGTCCGGCATCACTTCCCAGACCACCCGGTTCTACAACGTCATCTCGGCTCAGTCTCCAACCGCCGCCGAAGAGGTGCACGATCTCATCACCTCCCCACCACCCGAGCACCCGTATGACCGACTTAAGGGTGCTTTGCTCAAACGCACTTCCACATCGGACCGCGTACGTCTCAGGCAGTTGTTATCTGCAGAAGAGCACGGCGATATGCGTCCAACGCAGCTTTTACGTCGGATGAAGCAGCTTTTGGGAGACGACGTTTCCGCACCCGGTGACCGATTCCTGCACCAACTTTTCATGCAACGCCTGCCAACTAACGTCCAAATGGTTCTGGCCACCGCGTCGAACCTACCCCTGGACGAGCTTGCTTCCCTTGCTGATGCGGTCATGGAAGTCGCCTCACCACACCAAGTCAGCGTTCTTGAGCGACCTACGGCTTTACAGAACGCCACTCCTCCGCCACAGGCCGACCATCGTCCCCCCCTTTCTCCACCCGACATTCAGGTGATGGCGCAGCAGATCAGCCACCTCACGCAGCTTGTCGCATCACTTGTCACCCGCCCGCGATCCCCAAGTCCGCGCCGCCCTCGACACCGCCGAGGCCCCCCGTCGGAACGCCGATCGCGCTCTCGGTCGGACAGTTCAGGTGGCCTCTGCTGGTACCACCGTCGCTTTGGTGCGAACGCCAATCATTGCCTGCTTCCTTGTACCTGGACGGGAAACCCGCCGGCCTCCCACTAATGGCGGCAAGTGGACCCGGCCTTGAGGACAGCCGCCTCTTTCACATCGTCGACCGTGCCAATGGCACTCGGTTCCTCGTCGAAACAGGTGCTGGGGTCAGCGTCATTTCTGCCAGCAGCAGCTTTTCTCGATCTCGACAACCCTGCTTCTCCCTCAAGGCCACTAACGCTTCTACTATCCCCGTCTACGGCCAGAAATCTCTCACCCTAAATATCAGGCTGCGAAGAGATTTCCGGTGGCTTTTCCTCGTAGCAGACGTCACTCAAGCCATTCTGGGAGCTGACTTCTTGAATCATTTTAAGCTGCTCGTCGATGTCAACGGGAAGCGCCTGATAGGCCGTACCACTTCCTTATCTGTTCACAGCCTCACACTGCCTATTTCTCCATTGCGCGTCTCGTCCTGCTCTGCTCCAGACTTGCCCTTCGCCTCCATATTGAAGGAGTACCCGGCTCTTACCAAACCGCCGGACTGGACCAAGCCTGTGCAGCATGACGTTCTCCACTACGTCACCACCCGTGGCCCACCAGTCCATTTCCGCCCGCGTCGCCTAGCACCCGAAAAGCTCCAAGTAGCGAAGGCCGAGTTTGATCATATGCTGGAGCTCTGCATAATTCGACCATCATCCAGCACGTGGGCCTCGCCATTACATATTGTGCCGAAAAAGACCGGCGACTGGCGCCCGTGCGGCGACTACCGTGCCCTGAACAGAGAGACACTTCCAGACCGATACCCCATCCCCCATATTCTAGACTTCGCTGCACAGCTGGAAGGCGCCAATACATTTTCCAAGATCGACATCCCTAAAACAGCCATTACCACCCCTTTTGGCCTGTTTGAATTTCTCAGGGTGCCCTTCGGACTGAGGAATGCCGCCCAGACCTTTCAGAGGTTCGTCGACAACATCATCCGCGGGCTTCCTTTTGTTTATGCCTATATTGACGACATCCTCGTCAAAAGCCGCTCTCCTGCAGAACATGAGCAACATCTACGCGCGCTTTTCTCCCGCCTACATGACAGCGGTGTTATCATTCACGCGGCCAAGAGCGAATTCGGCGTTTCGGAGCTCGATTTCCTTGGCCACCACGTCGACTCCCAAGGAATCAGGCCACTAACAACTAGAGTCGCCGCCATTAGAGATGTTCCTTTGCCCACTTCGGTGACCAAGCTTCTTGGGCTTCATAAATTTCTATCGGCGCTTTATACCATCCTGTGCCTCCAAGCTCCACCCTCTCGAAGCCCTGCTCACTACCAAGCGCGACAGATCTCATTCTCGTTTACTCTGGACACAAGAAGCTACCGCTGCATTTGAGAGTATCAAGCAGGAAATTGCATCCGTGTCGCTTCTGTTCCATCCACGCCACGACGCCCCAACCTCGCTCATGGTGGACGCGTCCAGCATAGCCGTTGGCGCCGTTCTTCAACAACACGTGTCCGGGGCCTGGCGACCGCTGGCCTTCTTCTCCCGTAAACTTAAGCCCCAGGAGACGCGGTACAGCACGTTTGGCAGAGAGCTTCTCGCCGTGTACCTGTCAATCAAGCACTTTCGTCACTTCTTGGAAGGTGCATTTACGGTATTCACGGACCACAAACCCCTCGTCTACGCGTTCTCCTCCGCCAGCACCACATATAGTCCCCGCGAACTTCGACACCTTGCATTCGTGGCAGAGTTCAGCACCGACATCCAGCACATCAGTGGTGCCGACAATTTGGTAGCTGACGCCCTCAGTCGTGTCAGCACGATCGGCATACCGACCTCCCCACCGTCTCTCGACGATTTAGGGCAAGCCCAACTCACCGACGATGAGCTGGCACAGTACCGCGCCAACCCCACATCCGCTTTAACAATTGACGACGTCGCCATACCTGGCTCGGTCCGCCCTCTCGCCTGCGATACATATCAAGGTCGGCCACGGCCTTTCGTTCCCGCATCACTCCGACTTCAAATCTTCCAAGCCTACCACGACCTTTCCCATCCCGGCATACGCGCCTCGCAAAGCCTGCTACCCAACGATATGTCTGGCCCAACATGCGCAAGCAAATCAAGCACTGGGTGCAGACCTGCCTTTCTTGTCAGCGTTGCAAGATACAGAGACACACCCACCGACCCCCATCCCAGTTCCTTCCCCCCGACGACAGCTTCGCGCATATCCATGTGGACCTCGTGGGACCACTCCCAATCTGCGACGGTCACCGCTACATGCTCACTATCGTTGACCGCTTCACCCGTTGGCCAGAAGCAACCCCGGTCCCCGACGCCACCGCGGCCACCGTCGCTTCGGCCCTCCTAACAACATGGGTGTCGCGGTACGGCGTTCCTTCCATCATCACGACGGACCGCGGCGCCCAATCTGAGTCCGCCCTCTTCACCAGCTTCACCAACATACTGGGCGCCAGACGGATTCGTACTACCGCGTACCACCCGGCCTCCAATGGCATGGTGGAACGGCTTCACCGTCAGCTAAAAGCCGCCCTCCAGGCGTCGCCTCAAGTCCCGTGGACCGAAGTTCTCCCCATTGTCCTTCTCGGGATCCGATCGGCTTTCAAACCCGACTTGGGTTGCTCAACAGCCGAGTTGTTCTATGGCACCTCATTGCGACTCCCCGGCGACCTCATCTCTGCCGCAGCGGACCCCGCAGTCGTACCACCAGCCGGCTATTTGTCCCGACTACGAGACACGATGAATGCTCTTTGTCCCAGCCCCACCCGCACACCACGCACTGCCACCGGTTTCCAGCACCCCGCCCTCGAAACTTGCTCGCATGTTTTCCTTCGCTGCGACGCCGTGAGGAAAGCCTTGCAACAACCCTACTCTGGTCCTCACGCCGTACAGCACAGAGCCTCCACCCACTACACCATCCTGGTCAGCGGCCGAGAACAAACTGTCGCGCTGGAACGTCTCAAGCCAGCTTTCCTCGAGGCCCCTCAAGACACATCCAACGCTTGCTCCATCGGTGTTTCTCCGGACCTGGACCTTGGCAATCCTACTAGCCCTCCCCATCGACCCCCCTCCAGTCCTCCTGCCTGCCGCAACAACCGCAAATGGACCCTCGCCCCCGAGTTTCCTGGGCACCACACCTCCACATCGCTCATTACCTTCCGGCCACGGAGTAAGAAGACTAGGAGATGACACTGCCCATAGAAGCAAGCGCCAGCGCGCGACCAGAGACTGTCACGTTGGGGAAGAGAAAAAAGGCAGTTGCTGACTTCACGCGACAGATGGCACGGCGGCACTGTCTTCCATTTGCGCTTTTACATGGAAGGCTATGGGGGAAAACAGTGCTTTTCGCGAGTCGTACAGCAGCCTCTACGGATGATGACAAACTAACGAACGTGACCGATGTTTGTCTTGGCAATAAATATCATGCTTGTCAACTACATAACGCTTCTTGTTTCGCGAAACCAACGGGAAAACAATTTCATTCTTTTGCCTCTCGGTTCCGTTGAGCAGACGACAGGAGCACGGTGATCGCGTAAGCGTTTCATCTTCTTCTTCTTTCCTAGCGTTTAATTCACGTGCTTTCACGTGTTTTAGTCACGCCGCCTGACAAGCGACAGTATCACGTGACCGCATGCTTCGGAAATTCTGCGTCCTCGTGTAACAGATGGCAGTGCGGGCCGGGCCGCCGAGCGCGCGCTCCTCGTACATTCTCTGGTCGCAGGAGAGAGTGAAGTTTCATCTCCTAGTCTTCTTACTCCGTGCTTCCGGCCACTCGCCAGGGGGGGAGCCCTGTAGCAGCATCGTCATCATCATCCCCCGCGCACCAATGATCAAGGCGCGCGGTTAATAAAAGACGACTGCACGGCCAGCTCGGGCCGTTGTTCGGCTGGCCGGTCTTCCCTCACGCCTGTGTACTGTCTTGTGCCTTTAGCACTACAGTTCTGCCGTTGACCCACGACCTACCCCGCTTTTCAAATTTCCAACGGCGGTGACAGTGACAGACGAGAGACGCGTGTCGGACTCTTTTATGTGAAATACTCGGGCCTCTTAAGTGTTCGTGCCACGGAAGGTAAGTAACTGTCCTTGTACACATTGTACGGAAATAGCACAGTGCTCACGAATATGTGTCGTAAAAAATACTGGCCAAAAGCAAGAGACGCAGTGACTTTCGCAGAGAGACGCAGGCTCTGCTTTCGTTCCGAGACGCGTTCTTTATTAATCGCATTCGCAACTACTTGCTTTGGATGTCAAGAAGTTTCGGTATTTTGGTGCTTTCAATACGAAATGAATCATCGATAGAAAGCGAAAAACCGAAGGTAATAACAATTACGCTGTATACGCTGCTTGATAGCTGTAGTCGGCGTCTGATTTGCTGGCATGTTTTCGCATTAGGGAAGTGATCTTATTCTCAACTACAGTAAATGCATAGAATTGAGTCGTTCTTTAAGTGCACCAACGTTTTGTCAGTTGCTAGTTGTGAGCCGCAGTCCGCAGTCACGTGTGGCGCTTCCACACACCACTACACTCTACTTCCAAAGTTTCACACCGATCCCTCGACGCAGACAGACAAGAGGGGATTTCAGCGTCGACATCTTCTGTGGACGTCAGAGAAGAAGTCATTGTCACGTGGAAGGGTCTTGCACGTGAATTTCAGGGTAATGGATCCGAAAACAGCTGTACAAGTGGGCGGGTTGAACACAATGAATGCCATAATGAGCTATCATGTTTCAAAAGAGTGCAGCAGAGCTGACCTTGAAGCTTGAAACTAAGCATATGTTGCCATCAACAGGCGTTCAGTGCGTCCTAAACGAAATGCAAACCCTTCATGACCTAAGCCAAGAGGGACTATTAAAAAACATAATGGAAACGTTTGGCAGTCGTTAAACAGCGGAAGACGCTGAACATATAAATAAGCTGATGACAGATGATCACTTTAGCATAGTGTCTTTAAATACAGGGCGCTTGCGTTCAAATTACATGCGCCAAAGGATGTACAAAACCCTATTTAATTTCGTCTTTCCAAGGGAAGTTATCTTAGGAATCAACAGTGACAACAAAAAGCGTGTCTTTCACTATGTTCCCATCCGTGAAACTGTCCAGGTACTGCTTGAATCAAGTAAAGCCTTACAGCAGCCACAGCCTAGCAGCAGCAGAATAGCTCAACCAGATTCTAATCTATTTTCAGATCACCCGCTATTCTGTACAGACAAAAAACAATCAGGCTCATATTGTATCAGGACGCCTTCGAAATAGTCAACCCTCTAGGCTCAGCTAGGAATAAATTCAAAGTTCAAGCCATGTACATGACACTTGGGAATCTCCCAAAGCATGCGCGAAGGACAGTGGAAAACCTGCAGCTTGTATTGCTTTGTTTAGAAAAAGACTATGTGTACTTCGGACAGGAAAAGGTGCTTCAGGTTCTGATAAATGACCTGAAGGGAATGGAAGACCATGGCCTTATATTTGAGAATGAGTTGAATCCAGAAGATGTGGGTTCGATCCCTACAGCTGGCTAACCTTTTCAGTGACTTTCCTCTTTCATCGAGAATGAGTTGTGTGATGTAAAGCTGTCTTACGTTGCGGGTGATAACCTTGCCATTCACTCGGAGGCTTTACGCAGAACTTCAGCACATCTACCCACTTTTGTAGATTCTGCCTTATTACAAGGGATACATTTCTTGAACATTGCACAGCTGCAGGAGAGAGGAGGACGAAGGAGCAATATGATGCAGTCATTGAACTCCTCCGTGAAAACCCTACAGTGAAAGAGCACTTCGGAATTAAGTGTCAGTGTCCTCTAAATGTACTCAAGAGCTGTCACGCATGTGATTCTGGTCTGCCGCCTTGTGTTGCGCATGATGTCTTAGAAGGAATCGTGCGGCATGACACGGCTCTGTACATTCAGTATCTTGTGAAAAATGTGAAATGGTTCACATACTCATACCTCAATAGGAGGATTAACTCACTTCCGTACTGTGGAGTTGATGGCAGGGACAGGTCACCAAAAGTACCTGAAAATGCTAAAAAGCTAAACGGCCATGCCGCACAGAACCGGTGTTTCCTTCGCCTGCTACCCCTCTTTGTTGCACAACAAGTGGCTGTCTCATCGGATGATGTTTGGCATCTTATATTGCAGCTTCGTGGGCTTGTTAATCTTCTCATGTCTCCGATACTATCTCATGCGCAACGTGCATATCTAGCAGTAGCTGTCAAGGATTACGTATATCAACGCCATGAATCCTTTCCTGAGCACCCTCTTCGTCCTAAGCATCATTATATGATACACTATGCAGAGCTCACTCAGGAATATGGGCCACTTGTTGGGGTTTGGACAATGGAATTTGAAAGTAAACATTCATACTTTAAGAAATGCATTCGATGAAGTGGTAATTTCATCAATGTAACCAAATCTTTGAGCGAGAAACACCAGTTGCTTCAGGCATTCCTTTCTGCACGTGGCCTGTTTTGCTCCTCACATCAGCCTGACAGAATTAGGTGTGTACCACATCAGTGCGTGTGCCCCTGAGCTTGCCGCTTGCCTTCAGCAAAGGTTTCCTGGAATTGACTGTTTCCAGACATGTGTAGCAGTAACTGTGCATGGCACAGCTTACAGTAAAAAAAATGTACTGCTCCTTTCAGGCACAAAATTATAGGTACTATTTGGTGAAATTAAGCACATCATTTTTGTAGACAACTCTGTTTCTTTTGTTGTCTGTCCGGTCAGAGGAGTTCATGTTGCGTCGCTTGGCATTTATAAGCTTTTGGACAAAAGCAGTCCTCACTTAACCTGTGTGGGTCACAAAGAGCTTCGGCATTTTGTCCCCTACGACACTTAGTTGCTATTCAAGAAAGAGGTTGTCGTCTTGAAGCATGTTCATTGATAATTTGTTGATCTAAAAAGGCTAGCAGTCTGTTATGTAATAAATCAGCGCAGACAAAGAAAGTGTTCATATCAGGATTTTGTTGGAAGCGTACATCGATGTTGATTTTTGTGTTCCATTAATAAAGTTATGCTGTGAAATATTACTGAGTGCTGGGGCTTTACAAGACATATTTTTCCCTAGATTCACATCAAGATATGCCACTAGTAAAGCTCTGGAGCGCTGACCTGCGAGTCAAGAAGCTTGTCAATGTGAACTCGTATGAGGAAGCACTGAGTGTGTCGCTAGAAAAAGGAATATGCGTGTCAGAAGATGCAAAGGTATCTCTGTCATAATGTTGTTTTCCTGTTATACATTATATATGTAAAACACATGTCAGGTTTTCCTCGAAGACGGAACTCACGTAGAAGAGCCCATATTCTCCAATCTTTTGCACGTTGCTACATCCGCACCGCCAATTTTCATTTTTGCGCATGAATGGAGAAACCCATACGGTAATTACTTGAACTCTTGTCATACCAGCCACCGTGGTAATTCATTATGCATTTAACATTCAGATCGTGACAAAACTTCAGAAATGTATCCTGATCAGTCCGTACTTAGCACTTCTGAACCTTCTGAAGATTCGAGCTCTGGAGGGTTCCACATTCCTTTTGACGCACTGTCAGCATCTACAGTAGAAGCATTGCTGAAAGGAAACAGGATGCAAACTGGGGACAGACTGGAGTTTGTTTGATTTGATTTGATTTGGGTTTTTCTGGCGCATTAGCTACTAAAGCCATAATGCGCCAAATACCAGTGTAAGTTTTATCTGTGTAAAATTTGTGTATTTACTAAAACAGTGTTGAGTGCTGGGTTAGTAATTAAAATCACAGATCCTTTAAAAACCCGATATCTCTAAAAAACATATAGATCTTTTCAAAGGGTATGAAACTTTCATCGCCCAGCAAAAGCGCCGGGTGCAGTGGTAAGAAGTTTCTATAGAATAAAACAAAATGACGTTCACGAATATGCTGATACGCTGGGCATACAATGAGGATATGGAGGATTGAGAGTTGTTCCCCACAGTGATTGCACTCGGGAGGGTCTTCTTCCCGTAAGAGATATCCATGTGTTAAGTATGTGTGTCCCAGACGGAGCCGACAAGATAGCACCTCATACAGTCGATTTGATGCAGATGGGGAAGGGCCTATCTTGGGTTTTATAGCATGTAATTTGTTGCTTGTCTGTTGGTCCCAAAAGCTCTGCCAGTGTCTGTTAATGCTGGTTTTAAACATAGCCTGAGATCTTTTGATGGAATGTCGAAAGCCGTAATGTCGTTTGTTAGGGCAGCAGCAGCTGCTCGATCGGCCTTTTCATTTCCAGGTATCCCAACATGACTGGGTACCCAGCAGAACAGTAACCGATAAGCCCTGTTAGCTATACTGCTTGCAATGCCCCTTGCACGATGGACAATGGGGTCTTTTGTGCAATGAATGCTACAGATAGTCTGTAAGGAACTCAAAGAGTCTGTGAATATGACTGATGATTTGATACGATTTTGTAAGATATAATTCAGGGCTAAAATTATGGCATACACTTCCGCTGTGAAGACAGACATGGTGACCTTCAAACGATGTGACCTTGTAACTGTGCCAGTGACCATAGCGCACGATACCCCGGAAACGGTCTTTGAGCCATCAGTGTACAACTCTACATGGCTGCCAAAGCTATCCTTTAACACCTCAAATTCCTGCTGGAGTACACTGTTAGCAGTATCACGCTTGTTGTATCTGGAAAGGGATACGTTGCATTTTGGAGGGGGCTGCCATGGAGGGATTTTCTCAGTTGTCTCAAGAATCATAGAGTTGTATTCTGGAAAGCCATAGTGTTCGACTGCTTGTGACATTCTAACGCTAAAAGAAGGCACGGCTGAAGGTCTGTTCAAGAAGTGCTGTCTGAATTGTGCATCTTTCAGACATTGATATGCTGGGCTCTCGGGGTGACCCCTGATTCTAAGTGCATATGAAGCAGCGAGGTAAAACCTACGTCTCTCTAAAGACCACTGATTCGCTTCTATGTATAGACTTTGTATCGGAGAAGTTCTGAATGCTCCGAGTACTAAACGCAGTCCTTGGTGGTGTATTGAATCGAGGATTTTGAGTGTAGATGGCCGTGCTGAACCATACACAGCACACCCATAATCCAATTTGGAAAGAACAGTGGAGACGTAGATCTTCTTGAGTGTATCACGATCTGCTCCCCAGGACCGGTGAGAAAGCACCTTCAGAAGATTTAGAGATTTAATGGCCTTTACCTTCAGGTGTTTGAGGTGAGGAAGAAAAGTCAATTTCCGGTCAAATATAAGTCCAGGGAATTTATGCTCAGGCTTTACGTTAATGTCGTGGCTGCCCATTTTAAGTGTTGGTTCGGGAAACACTCCCCGTACCCTAGAGAAAGAGACGCATACTGTCTTTTCCGGAGAAAACTTGAAACCATTTTCGTGCGACCATTTGACCAACTTGTTTATTGTGAGTTGGAGTTGACGTTCGCACCTAGCAACGCTGGAAGAGGAACAAGAAATCTGAACGTCATCTACATACAGTGAATACCTGACTGAAGGAGGAATGGCACTTGCTATAGAGTTCATCTTTACAATGAAAATAGTCACACTTAGGACGGATCCTTGCGGTACACCGTTCTCTTGTATGAATGGGCGAGAAAGTGTCGATCCAAGCTGGACCCGAAATAACCGTCCTTGAAGGAAATTGGCAATGCTGCGAAACATGCGGCCGCTTATTCCCAAAGTGTGCAGGTCCTGCAGAATACCATACCGCCAGGCAGTGTCGTAAGCCTTTTCGATGTCGAAAAATACGGACACACAATGCTGCCTTCGGACAAATGCTTCTCTGATGGCAGTCTCTAGCCGCAGCAGGTGATCTGTTGTCGAGCACGCAGCTCTGAAGCTACTCTGGAATTTATCGAAACATTTATTTTCTTCAAGGAAATACATCAGGCGATCATTCACCATGCGCTCAAAAGTTTTCCCTTGACAACTTGTGAGCGCTATGGCGCGATAGCTGGAAGGGTTTGAGGGGTCTTTTCCAGGTTTTAGCAATGGAACAACGGTTGCCACCTTCCAGCCAGACGGAAGACAACCCTCTCGCCAGACAAGATTAAAGAAATCAAGAAGGGATCCTAAAGATGTGGAAGATAAGTGCTGGATCATGGAGTAGGAAACATGATCGCGACCTGGTGCTGTAACTTTACTGGATGACAGAGCCCTTTGTAGCTCAGTCATTGTAAAGAGTGAATTGTATGCATACGTGTCACCGCCCTCGCTTGGAATCGTCTGCTTCTCAGCAGATCATTTTATTTTCAAAAAATCACTGCTGTAGTGAGCTGAGCTGGATACATGTTGCATATGCTCCCCTAGGGCATTGGCCTGCTCTTCCAAACTCTGACAAACTACGCCATTTACCTGCAGTAATGGGACAGAGAAACTTGTGTAGTCTCCTTTGATTTTTCTTAGCCTGTCCCATATAAGTTTTGAGGGAGCGTTCAATTTAAAGAAGACACAAAATTTTTCCAAGATTCTTTTTTCGCCTGTCTTCGTGTCCAGCGTGCTTTTGCACGTGCTTTCCTGAATGCCACTAAGTTTGGAGTAGTGGGGTGCCTTCGAAAGACACCCCACGCCCGATTTTGTTCTTTGCGTGTAGTTTCACAGTCGCTCGTCCACCAAGGCTTGGAGCGCTTAGGGAGTCGACCGGATGTTTGTGGGATTGACTGTTGGGCGACATTTATAATAGTGTCAGTAACAAGATTATTGGCATCTTCTATACTTAAACTTTGGAAAGATGTTAGGATATTGGCCTTCTCCTTGAAGAGAGTCCAATCGGCCTGTGACAGTTTCCACCGAGGTGGACGTGTACCTAAGGTATTTGTGGTATTATGCAGTTTCATGACAACCGGGAAGTGGTCGCTACCCCGAGGATTCTGCTCTACTGCCCAGTCAATGGTTTGAAACATTGATGGGCTGCACAAGGAGAGGTCGATGGTAGAGAAAGAATGGTTAGCGCTGCTTACATACGTAGGACTTCCACTGTTTAGAAGGCAGATAGACCTAGAGAGTAATACGTTTTCCAGCATTTTTCCTCGCCGGTCGACTCTCGAGCTGCCCCATAAACAGTTATGGGCACTAAAATCTCCCAGTAAGAGGAAAGGCGGCGGGAGTTCGTCAATTAAAGATTCGAGAGTGTTCTGAGCAACCACAGCTGATGGTGGCAGGTATACGGAACAAACAGTTATGACCCCTTGAAGACATATTTGAACGGCAACTGCCTCGAGTGCTGTTTTTAATGGAAGGTGCTTTGCAGGGAGGGTTTTTGATGTGAGGATAGCAACACCTCCAGATGTACGTGTTGCATCAACCCGATCGTTTCGGAACAAGTTCCATCTCCGTATGTGTTCGATGTGGATTCAAATAAGTCTCTTGTAGTGCAGAACAGAGTGTGTCATACTTGTCCGAAAGATCATTGACTATCATTCATTGATTATTAGTGAGAAGCCCTCGACAATTCCATTGAAGGATCGCCATAATATAGAAAATGAGAAACGTGTGCACAAGAGGCGTTTCCGTCATAGGGAAGAGACTATGGTGTAAAGAAACTTTCATTATTTCTTCTTTGGGGGCATTATGGGCTGTCTCGGAGTTTTTTTCCGCGCAGCCGCGAGTTCTTTGGGCGATATATCGGGGAGTGAGCCAGTCCCCGAAATACTGCTCTTAGGCTTTCTTTGAGATTGTGAGCTCACGCTCGCGAACGAGCCTTGCGAGCTCGTGTCATCATCGCATTCCATGGAGCTTGCCTCCACGGTTTGCGATGACGAAAGTGGCGCCTGTGAGAGTGACGCCACAGAAGAGGGTTGGGAAGCTGTGGTTACAGTTACAGGAGGTGGTGTTTCAGAGAGAGGTGTACATGTTTCTTCACTTTGTGTTGTATTCTCTGTCTGTGTTGCGCATGAGATCATCTTTGGTTTCTCTTTAACGACAGATGAAAAGGATTTCTGGTACTGGAACGGAGATGCCTTCTTCCTGGCTTCTGGATAACTTAGTTTCTGTGTGACTTTGATGTGCATCACCTTTTTCTCAAACTTCCACTTTGGACAAGACCTAGAGTATGAAAGGTGGTCACTTGCGCAGTTGACGCAGTGATCCGGCCCTCTGCACTCCTCAGAGTTGTGGTCCTGCTTGCTGCAGCGGGCACAGCATGCAGAACCTCTGCAAGTATCGGAAGGATGGCCAAAGCGGTTACACTTGAAGCATCTGAGTGGATTAGGGATATATGGCCGCACCTCTGCAGTCAGATACCCTACCTTGAGCCTTTCTGGTAAAGTCGGGCAGTCAAATGTGAGGATTGTGTGGCGTGTCGTTATGTACTCATTGTTCTTCCTGATTTTGATTTTTCTTACGTCGATCACCTTTTGGCTTTTCAGATTTTCAAGAATCTCTTCTGACGGAACATCAATGAGTTCAGCTATCAGTTGTTCAGCTAACAACACAAAACCACGGGAGGTATTCAGAGTCCTATGCAAGGCTGATGATATTTTGATTCCGAGCATCTGCTGTGTGTTCAGAATTCGCTCACAGTCGGCTTTCGATGTACATTTAAGCAATAAGTCACCTGATCTGAGGCGCTTAATTTCAGTCACATTTTTTGACAGCGATGCCACCGCCTTCTCAATGAAAAACGGTGACATTTTTCCAAGTGGAGTGTTCTGTTCATTATCAGTGCTTGCACTGCTAATGACATTTTTTTTTTGCTTGAAAGGCGTCGAACGCCTGTTTGAAGACTTCGGTCCGCGGGCGCTTGCCGCCCGCAATCGAGGAGGAAATAGAATTTTTAACCATATGAGGTTTAAGAAAATGAATGTTCCCATTGGTCACCCACACTTCACATTCATACATGTCGGAAGGTCCCGGAGTTTTAAGGAAAACCCGTCGGCCGGGGCTTGACCAAGACCCCGACCGCCACCGTTCAAGGTTTCTGACCCTTCACCTTGCATCCCCTCGGCACGGTACGGTTAACACCTTGGGACTGGGGGCTGGGGTCCGTGGTGACGCCACTCACCAAACACCAGCCGAAGCCGGTGCCCCCTGCGGGGTTTAACACTGGCAGGATGTCTTGGTAGGGTAGTCCTAGATCCGACTCCTCTTGTGCCAACGCTCGCCGAGCCTCACGGTCGGCTCGTTCATTCCCCGGGATCCCAGTGTGGCTGGGGACCCAGCAGAGACAGACTGAAAAGCCTCGGGAACAAAGTTAGGTCGCAAGCCTCGTACTCGCTTGACGAGGTGATTCTTGCTGTCATAGCATGAAAGTGACGCATAAACAAAGACCCATGGTTCAATTACATGACAAACAAATACTCCATTACAACCTTAAACGTTGATAAAACAGTAGCCACATTAAATAAAAGAATTCAATTCTGGACTAAAACCTGTAAGAAAAAATTAACAAACAACTACAAAACTGTTCCCTGGTGGAACAACAACTTAACATAACTAAGAAATAATTGTAGAAAACTTAGACGCTAATATCAAAAGGAAATAAAAAACAATCAAAACCAACCTTTACATGTTAACTACAAATTTCATTTAGCAAAATACAAAAAAGAAATGACTAAAGCCAAAAACACCTATTGGCAAAATCTCACTAATGAAACAAAATCTGCAAACCTATACAACACTTTATACAAAATCTATACAAACAAACTTTTAAAAAAATCCAATCCCATTACTGTAAAACCAGATGGTACAACTTCATGCACCACAACCGAAACAATAGAACTTTTATACAAAACCTCCTTCCCACAAAGAAACTCCAACCAAATAAACATACCATTTGTAAATACCAACATACAAGAAGAACCAAACATAACAAATCTAGAAATAATGGAAAAAACTAAACTGATAAAATTAAACACCGCCACAGCCGCAGACAAAATTGGGGCATACACCGCCAAACACCTACTCACAACAAAAGTTGATTTCTTCAACTTGTTGTTTTACGCCTGTCTTAAACAAGGAACCTATCCAATGGACTGGAAATTAGGACAAGTTATATTTATTTAAAAAACCCAACAAAGATCCACAAGAACCACATTCTTACAGACCGATAACTATATTACCCATCATAGCTAGAATATTTGAAAAATCGTATTTTGCAGATTATACCATTTTTCACATGTACACAATCTCTTAGACCCAAAACAATATAGTTTGCGTTATGGGAAATCTACTACGCAAATGCTATGCGAGATAACTAAAGACCTCAAAACAAATAGAAGTAATAAAATTTTTTCAGCCTTAATTTCATTAGACATAAAGGGTGCTTTTAACGCTCTAGACCACTATCAAATTAGAAAAACCCTAGCCAGTAATAAAATCCCAGTTAATCTTTATCACCTCATTAGTAACTATCTTGATAGCAGAAAATTTCACACTAAAACAAAATCCACTACCTTCACATACACAAATGTTGTAGGATGCCCACAAGGCTCTCCTTTAAGCCCACTCCTTTGGAATTTAACCATTCCAAACATAGATAATATAAAATTATTATCATATGCCGACGATATTATTTTAATAACAAAAAGAAATTCACGCCAAAAAAATTGAAGACACAACAAATAAATTTTTAGTCAAACTTACCGATTGGGCCTCCAATATTAACTTGGAATTTAACCCAAACAACATGCCTTACTATCCCCTATGGCAATAAATACAAAACAACAACACCTAGTATCAAACTATATAATCAAAAAATTAAAAATCAAAATACTTCAGTCAGAGTCACCTACGATAGCCAATTATCCTTCATCCCACATTTAAACGAAATTAAAGTTAAAGTTGCAACTACCACAATAACCCTTTCAAGAATCTGCAAAGCAAACACAAATTCTAAAGGTCATATTATGCAAAAATTCTACAATAACATAATTCAAAAATCACCCTTTACACAGCACCTAGTTGGTGGAGGGAAGAAAACAATTCCCACCTCCTAAGAAAAATTAATTCAATAGATAGAATTCCTCTCCTTAAAAATGTGCCACGCATACAATACCGTCAGTAATCTAAACCTTCATTTACTCAGTAATACTATACCTAGCTATTTGCAAACCAAAATTGATTGTAAAATTTATGAACTACAATATGAAAATAAAGTAATAATTATTCAAGACAACAGCATAGCTCCTCACCAATTAGAAAACACCTATGACACCTGGACTTTCCACCCTGCTTCAGTACAACTCTTCTACTTTAATAAACCCGAAAAAGTAAAGTACGCAGGTTATATAATAAAAGTAAATTATACACGATACACTATTTTCACTGACGGCTCCAAAGCCCAAAGTAATACAGGAGCAGCTTTCTGTATCTTAAAAGATAAAGGATTAAGATACACAGAAAAATACCGACTATCACGTAATGCCACTATATTCGATGCGAACTACCATCCAAAAAGCAATATCAAAAATTTTTAATTTTCCCACAAAAACTAGCTTTCAAATTTACTCAGACAGTTATTCTGTTTCAACAGCACTAAAAAATCATAATCAAATCCGGGAATACAAACGCTTGCACAAGAAATAAAATTAGCTAAAGCACAATATCAAATCACATTCAACTTCATCACTCACATACACAAATCACCGGTAACGATATCGCAGATAAACTAGCAAACGAAGCAAGACTATTAGACAACATTCATTTCATTCCTTACTCGAAAAAATACATTAAAACCTTATTAAAAAAACAAGCAAGAACTCAACAAATCAAGGAATTTCAAATATCAGAAAGCAAACTGAAACAATGGTTTACAGACCCAAATACCATTAGATCAATACTTCCTACAAATCACTATCTTACACAAACCATCACTGGACATGGAAACTTCCCAGAATACTTAGACCGTTTTAAATTAAAAGAGAACCTAGCTTGCAAATGCAACATTCACTACGTAACAGAATGTCATTTAACTTCAAATTATAGAAAACAAATAGAACAATGCATAAATTGTAACTTAGAAATATCAAACCTAAATAAAATCCTAATTAACAAACAAGCACTAAATATTTTACACACCCTAGCAGAATATGTGATCATGTGATCACAGAATTGAATATATAAAGCTAATGGTCAACAGTTTGTGCCGATTAAACAAAAATCCTGAAAAGGATGAGGCACAAATAGTTTCCATTACGCATACTTCCTTCACGCCACAATTACATATTGCATCCCTATTCCAATTATTCCAATTATTGCTTCATCCTAATTCAAAATACTTAAGAATTTGACAGATAAAGCCACCACTCCCAACCAAATGGCGCAGGACAACTACCGACTCCACTTCACCGCCTTCAAGCCAAAAAGGAATTCAAGACACAACCAAGACAAACAAGATCACAGTTCATAAGGATAGAACTAAAACTGTAATAGCTATTTTCAACTTATTGTTTCAATTATTATTCAACTTTACTAAGTAAATGCTGACTAGCCAGGCCTCTACCCTTGACTGTGGTTTTGTTGATAATTCACCTTTCTTTTCTCTTCTGTTCTGTTTCACTCCTATTTTTCCTTTGCCTATTTCCATCTCCTGTTCTCTGCGATATCTTCGGGTGGTACAGAGAACTGGAGACTCTCATCTTCCTTCGTCCCACTTCTATAATCCCTCCCAAACCCCCACTCTCCTTATTTTTCTGTCCCTATCAGAATATAGGCAGTGGGCGAATTCACATGCAAAAGAAACAAAAGCCGTTGCAGGAGCCTGGCCGCTTCCGCGGGACTTGTCTCGCAATGGGGGTTTGTCAGACCTGAACCAACACGGCGGCTATCTTTGCAGAGTAAATTGACCTCGGGCTTGGTGGGGTTTTCCCTCCTCGTCGGTCTTGCCGCGGCCGTTCTCTCGGCCGGGGATTTGCTGGAAGATAGTAGCGTTACTCTGCCCCCCAGCATTATGCCGGGTGTATACCTTCGGGCCGGTACCGGCGCTGGGGCTCTCTTCGTCCAACCCTCTTCCCCTCCCCATCAGACCCTTCGAGGTCTTCTTTCCTATTTTAATGTCCCTATCCAATGTGGTGGCTGTGCTATTTGTGTGCTCGTGGATCTTGTGTACTTTTTGGTGAATTTTGGCCCTTTGAAGACTGTGGATTACGTCGGGGGAAGCACCCGAGACACCGCGGGTGCCGAATTCTCCAGGATTTAAGCCCACAGTAAGATTTTTGGACAATTTATCACTTTTGGAGTTAGACCTAACTGCATTGTTTTGGCCATAACTTGTGAACGACTGGTTTGTTGGAGCTAAACGAGGTATCCAACGATAGCTTTCGTTGAGACACAAACGCGGATGAAAAACTTTTGGAATTCCGATTGATATTTCTCGAGTTATGGCTGGAAATGTGCAAAACCGCCATTGAGCACATAGAGAAAAAAGTGCTTGAAACAAGGTAAACTTGGAATCGAAAGAAAGAGGCTGACGAGCTGATCACGAATATTGGGTTTGTTTGCCGATTGACACAATAGTTCGTGAGTAGTATAATTATGCTGGGAGAGAAACCGGATGAGAGCTAGTTCTATGGGTGTCTGGTTCGAACCCCACAGCGTCTGGGACACCGTCGCGTATTTTTCCCCGCGCGGCGCGTGTGCGGAGGGCGCAGCGCGTGTACGGAGGGTTGTCGGCGCGCTTATCGGCGAGGGGAGGGCTGCGTGCGCGTTTACCCTCTCACATTTTTCAGCCTGGGCCGACTTCTTTCATCATTTTTCAATCTGTGCCGATTTCAATCGCATTTTTTCCCGGCTACAATAGGTGTGTGGTGGGCGGTTTACATGCAAAGGATAGACATACACAAAAGTACAAGTGAAAATATATTTCTTAAAGTTATTAGTGTCAGGAATTATGTTATGACTCTGTGTGATGGAGAAAAACTTAGCCAAAAATCTGATGCAATAGCATTGAAGGGGTATCACAATTTTTTGTTAGTGATAATCATGCAAGTTTTCAATTAAGCCGAAAGAGTAGCACATTTTAATCAAAGAATATATTTTTTAATCAATACGATTAGGATCGAAATTAAAAGTTTTATTATAAAAAGTCTAACATGAGCATCCTCGCTGAGTTTTAATTACCGTAATTTCACGCGTATAAGCCGCACTGCAGATAAGCCCCAGGACGCGTTTTTTGGGACGTTTTGAAAATTTTCTGGCAGATAAACCGCACCCGCAGATAAGCCGCGGGCAATACGGGACGAGTGATTTGTGCGACAAAGGAGACCATAGAGAAGGCCATAAACCATGTGGTCCATACTCCGGGATCGGCACAGTGTACAATAGAGGAGGTCAGTTCTGGAGTTCTACCAAGATCGGATTGTGCCCTTGTCGGGTGTTTTTCGTGGGCTGATAGGTCAGTGATCTTCCAGAAGACGTGAATCACTGTCACCACTTTCCTTAAAGCTGCTTGGGGGAATGCACCAGGAAGATCAATCTACTCGAATGTGGACCCGTCCCTGTTACGCACTGTTCGTGCATCGGCAGGGCAGTGCTGTTCCAGAGACACTGTCGGCCCTTTCGTTAAAATCGGCGTATGGGGAAAATACCAGGAAAAAATAGTCATCAGATAAGCCGCACCGGTGGATAAGCCGCAGGGCGCCCGTGAGAAAAAAAAAATCGCGCATAAGCCGCGGCTAATACGCGTGAAAATACGGTACAAAGTTTCGGTGATTTTACGTTTACCATGCAAGAGCTTGCAATAGCGCCTTCTAAAAACAACTGCTGCATTTCGTGATCCCGGTGAAGCGTTACGCCACTTTTCTTTACTAACCGCGCATTTTTTAAAATTGGATTTATTCAAGGTATGCGAATGTAACTTACACTGGCTATGTACAAGGGATGGCCTAAAAGCAGCAAGACTGCTGCTTGACGAGGGCACACCCCCAAGAGGATACTCGGCACAACGGTAGTAAAGTACATACACGCAATACACACGTGACGACAATACACAATATGATTTGTGCAATGTAACTTTGAGCAAAAAATATTAATTGAAAAGAAAAAGAAGAAACCCAAGAATATACAACATGAACAACAAGTGAGTCAAAGTACAAATGGAAACCATAGACTCTAAGCAGGTGAAGTCAGGTGACAGACATAGATCGCAGATCTTTCAAAACAGATCGATTTAAACCGATTCTGCTTAATTTTTATGTTTTTTCATGTTACGTGTGTAATTTTTACCAGTTAGACTTCGAATTAGTGAAACATCACCTACCACAACCACTCTACGATAGTTTTTTCAGCACACGTTCACAGTTACAACGTACTTAGGCCGCCGTTAAACTAGCCCCTCCCCTAGTTTAAAATACGTCCCATTCAAATACATGGGCCTTAAACCGCCGGCTTAGTGTATCTTGAGTGGACGATCGAAATGAAATATTTGAAGCGAATATTCATCCCATTGCGATAAAATTCATCTCCTGGGCGCTTCTAGTAACTATATGAATCAAAACTTACCCAAGATTTGATGAAAAATTATTCGTGAACCGGGGATTAGGCCTACCGATCACAACCGCTTCTGGCAGACTCTGGCGAAATGCGCATGCGCCGTGCAGGAAGCTCGCTATGTGCGGTGCCATTGGCTTCACAGCAACTGGTGGTAGGGCATGGGGTGGTGATCTAGGATTGGCGAACGAAAGTCTCACGTGATCGATTTAAACTCGACGTCACTAAACCAATGGTCTAAGTGACTAAGTGACACTTCGCTCGCGTTAGCACAGGGGCGTGATGCCGCATTTCTGGGAGCTCTGTCAGCTCCAAAGGCAGCTCGCTCGAGGTACGTCAACATCGCCATCAACGGAGAAGCAGTCACAGCAAAAGTAGATACTAGAGCAGAAATTTCCGTACACCCAGTTACCTTCCCCGGCGTTCCGAAGAAGCTGAATTCGGATCAGCAACTGAAAGGGCCAAGCGGCAAACAGCTCAACGTGATCGGCAAGTTCACAGGCGAAGTCCGCTGGAAGGACAACTGCCAAGAGCAGTTCTATGTTGTGGATCCACTACAACTACCGCTGCTTGGAATGCCTCTCATTGAACGTCTTGGACTCGTAAAGTTCGTCGCTTACTTGAACAAGCACACGGATGTACAGGAACAGTTTCCTGAACTTTTCCAAGGACTGGGAACGCTCTCCGGGGAATATACGATTCGTCTCGTAAAAGACTCCCAGCCTTACTCTATCAGTGTGCCTAGACATCCCCATTCCAATGCGGGAAGGAATCAAAAAAGATCTGCAACGACTGGAAGAGGCTGTGATAATTCGTCCAGTACATGTCCCGACTTCGTGGTGTGCTGGGATAGTCCCAGTACTGAAACCGCCAGGAGATATCAGGATCTGCGTCCACCTAACCAAGCTAAATGCACGCGTGCTACGTGAGGAATACATTCTCCCAAGCGTAGAATAAACTTTGGGCCTGTTAGGCCACGCAACAGTTTTTTCAAAGCTTGACACCAACTCTGGTTTTCATCAGATCAAGCTAGCCTCAAGCTGCCAGGAGCTCACGACTACGCCGTTTGGACGGTACTGTTTCACAAGTTTACCGTTCGGAATCACGTCGGCTCCAGAGTACTTTCAAAAGTCAATGGCAGAAATTCTCAGTGGACTGCAAAGGGTGGCAAACCTCATAGACGTCGTCCTTGTGTATGGCAAGGACAAGGCACAGCACGACGAAAGACTCGAGAGTGTGCCGGAGCGCATTCGAACAGCGGGTATCACTTTGAATCGTGATAAGTGTGCCTTCGGCGTCAGCGAGATCACTTTTCTCGGCTGCAAGATCAACAAGGACGAAATTAGTCCAGATCCAAAGAAGGTGGAAGCGATAAAGAACCTCGATCAGACGTGTCTGGAGTAAGAAGGATAATAGGAATGCTAAACCATTCGCACGATTTCTCCCTGACCTCGCGGACAAGACAAGATCACTTCGAGAGCTTCTCAAGAAAAATTCGGAGTGCCACTGGGGCCACGAACAGGAGAAAGTGCTCCAAGAGCTGAGGGAGATGATCTGCTAAGCCAAATGTATGGCGAAGTACAATCCCAAGTGCCCCACCATCGTTTCTGCAGACGCCTCATCGTACGGCCTAGGTGTTGTATTACTACAAGTTCAGCCGTCAGGGAAGCGCCGGCCAGTCTCCTTCGCATCTAGGTCTCTTGCTGATGCTGAAAAGGATTACGCACAAATCGAGAAGGAGGCCTTGGCTGTGACATGGGCAGCGGAGCGTTTTTTCGAGTTTCGAAGAGATTTACACGCAACTTTTCAGGCAGACCGTTGTCCTCTAGTAACGCATGTAGAGGAGGATGGTCTTCCTCTACACGAGTCTTGACTGGCGATGATGGAATGTCCCAACCGGCAGATGATCGTGGCCTTACGCTAGGACGGTGCCGGTAGAGCTGTCGTGGCAGCGCCGTAGCGCATGGCACCAGAGGCACCTCTTCATCGTCTTCCACAGGCCGCCACACGCTCTTAGGGAAGTCTCATTCCTGCACGCATTCAGCGGTTTCGGCTCCGGCTCATGAGGGTCGACTACGGCATTGTTTACGTCTCTGGAAAGGTGATGATGATTCGGAGTTTAATGGCGCAAGGGCAGCTTAAGCCATAATCCATGGAAAGGACTTGGTCACCGCAGACACACTGTCAGAAGCGCCCCTGCAACAGGGCCCCAACACCGACTGTCTCGCAGTTAACGAAGTCCAGAGTTTTGCAAGCGGAGCAATGATTGGCATTTTTTCTCAACCATCGCAACTGCTACGCGTCCAGGCGGCCCAACAAGACAAGGTCTGTCGTACCTAAAGAAGGTACTGCGAAACAGGATGGCCGCGATGGTCATCAACTCCTTTGGCACTTCGACCGTATTGGAAAGACCAAGGCTCCATGACTATCCATGAAAAAACATTGGCCTTCGGCACACGAATAATTGTCCCTGAGAAGATGAAGCCACAAATTCTAAGGACGCTTCACGAATGACATCAGAGCATAGTTAGGTGCAGGGCACTTGCGCGTGAGACCGTATGATGGCCAGGTATCTCGACGAAACTAGCCAAGACAGTCAGATGATGTCAAACCTGCGCAAAAGGTAGAGAACAAGCGGAAGCACCTCTCCTTCCATCAGACACACCTCCGCTTCCATGGCAAATGGTTGGAATCGACCTTTTCGACCTCAGAAGACGCACTTACCTTCTTGTGGTTGACTACAGGTCGACTACCCGGAAATTGCCCTGCTCCCATCAACGACTTCATCGTGCACCACAAAAAGCATCAAGAGCATTTTTGCAAGACACGGAATACCCGACACCATCATGTCGGACAACGGTCCCCAGTTCTCTTCGAGGGAGTTCAAAACCTTTGCAAAAGCCTACGGCTTGCAGCACGTGACCGGCAGACCATCTTACCCCAAAGTGAACGGAGAGGCACAGCGAATGGTGCAAACTGTGAAGCAGTGAAGCGACTGCTGGAAAAAGAAGAGGACCCCTATCTGACATTGTTGACGTACAAGAACACGCGTGGGAACACCGCGTACAGCCCAGCACAAATACTGATTGGGAGACAGCTTACAAGCAGAATTCCGGTACTGCCATCAACACTTTGTCCAAGGATGTTGTATGAAGAAGAGATTGCCAAGATGATGGCAGCAGAAAAGGAAGATCAAAGGTTTCGTTACAACAGGAGACACCCTGCAAGACCTCTCCCAGATTTGAAACCAGGGGAGAGTGTCTGGGTCAAGGGTTCTGGAACGAAAGGAGTCATCGTTCGGCCCTCTACTTAGCCATGGTCCTACGTGGTGCAGACCCAGTCAGGGGTGCTTTGAACGAGCAGAAGATATCTGGTCCAGCTTGACGCCACCCGGGACGGCACCGAATATTACGCCCCCCTCTTAACTGTGACTACACAGCGGCATTTCGGTGAGGCTGATCCTCCGGAGGAGGATGAAGCTGGAGGCATAGCACCCGAGGATACAACCTGTTCAGGCGTCACAGAAGAAGGACGGACACCAGCAGTGGAACAACCTGGCGACAATTCGCGTATGCAGCGATATGTATAGGGGTATCGCGGTACGGCCTACAGGTGTTCAGGCCAGAAAGAATTGCGTTGTGAGATTTGGGATTTTGGGGCATGCATAACTGTCTGCGTGGTGGTACTGCGTTGTGTTGTGTGTTTCTCTCTTTTTAAAGAAAGGGAGATGTGCTCTAATAGCGTTTATTCTGATAACGATGTGGCTCGTTGAGAATGTGCGCATGCCTGAGAGGATTTCTACAAAAGGGCGCACCGCAGAATAAACTTGGCTTTTTTTGGGGGGGGGGGGGGCGGCATCGGACACCGGAGCGTGGACTTCCGGAGCGGACGTGTTGTTGTTTGGGGCTCGTGTGCCCCTAAAGTAGTAGAACACTACAGGTACTGGTTAAAAGTATAGTGATTTAGTTAAAACAAGCAAACGAAACTTTACAGCTAGAACATCAAAGAACGTAAAAATCTAACTAAAATTACAATACGTTTAAAACACCAGAGTCTCGAAAGAAGATGGAAACAATAACACCGACTTAACATAACAAACTAACCAATTAATTCAGACGTTTCGTCTCCCATACGGGATACATCATCAGTGCACCCTCGGGAGGGAATGAGTGACCGAAAAACTCTGATTTTCGGTCACTCATTCCTGGTTCATCTTTTCACTCATCTTTTCCTGGTTTCAACAAAGGAAGGATTGTCGCTAATTTCCAACGAGAAGGAAGCTGCCCTTCTTTCCAAACGAAGTTAAAGAAGTGGAGAAGACATTCTCGTGCTTCGGATGACAGGTGCCTTGGCATCGAGTATGTGATGCGATCTGGTCCTGGGATTGTGCCTCTCGATGGCAAAGCCCTCAGAAGCTCAGTCATATTGAAAGGCATATTATACTCAAAATGCTCACCATGACCGACAGATATACTCTTCTTTTCAGCAGATGTTTTAACCTTCAAGGATTCCTTACTGTAATGTTCGGAACTCGAAACGCTCTGAAAATGTTCGCCCAAGACGTTGGCTTGGTCTTCCAAACTGTCACAGGGAGACCCATTGATTTGCAGAAGAGGGGTTGAAAGGTTACGATAGTCACCTTTAATATTTCTCAGCCTCTCCCAAACTTTCTTTGAGGGTGTATTTGATGTTAATGACGAAACAAAGCCTCTCCACGATTCTTTTTGAGCTTGTTTCCTTGTCCATCTCGCTTTCGCCCGTGCTTTCTTAAAGGTAAGTAAATTCTGTGTAGTGGGGTACCTGCGAAAGATGCCCCATGCTCGGTTTTGTTCTTTTCGTGTTTTGTCACATTCGCTCGTCCACCAAGGCTTGGGGCACTTGGGGATGCGACCAGATGTCTCTGGAATAGACTCAATAGCTGCCTCTATGATTGTGGCTGTAATAAAGTCATTAGCCTGGTTGACGTTTATACCAGATAAGGACCCCAATGGTAGTGTGGCTTTATCGTGAAAGAGGTTCCAATCTGCTAAGGATAGTTTCCATCGTGGACGTCGTGTATTCATAGTGTTTAATGCATGGTTTAACCTTAGGACTAAAGGGAAGTTATCACTACCTCGAGGGTTGTCCTCTACTGCCCAGTCTATGTCCTGGAACAGAGATGGGCTGCAGAAGGAAAGGTCAATAGCTGAAAAGGACTGTGTGGCACTATTTACGTAGGTTGCAGCTCCTGTGTTGAGGATGCAAATCGACCTTGCAAATCGACCTTTCTATCATCTTTCCCCGTCTGTCGATCTTTCGACTGCCGCATTAGCAGTTATGGGCATTGAAATCTCCAAGTACAAGATATGGTGATGGAAGTTCATCCAGTAAATGTTCCAGTTATTTTTGCTCCACCGACATCGATGGAGGCAGATATAAAGAGCAAACTGTTAAAACCCTATGAAGACAAATTTGAACAGCAACTGCTTCAAGATCTGTTTTCAGTGGAAGGTGCTTCGTAGGAACGGAATTCCGTGTGAGGATTGCAACACCTCCAGATGTACGTGTTGCACCTAGACGGTCTTTTCGGAACAGGTTCCACCGCCTGAGAGTGTGTGTCGGTTGGTGATTCAGGTATGTTTCTTGTAACGCAACACAAAATGCATCATACCTGTCTGAAAGATCGTTGATGTCATCGAGATTCGTGAAAAGCTCTCGACAATTCCACTTTACGATCGCCATAATGAAGAACATCAGAGAGATGCATACAAGACGTGTCTGCAATATGGACAGGAGTGTACTGTTCAAGCAAACTTTCATTATTTTTTCTTTGGGGGCATTATGGGCTGTCTCGGGGTTTTCTTCCGAGCAGCCACTAGTTCCTTAGCCGATATATCGGGGAGTGAGCCACTCCGAGATAGACTACGTGCAGTCTGTCTTTTAGACTGGGAGCTCGCGCTCGCAAATGAGTCTTGCGAGCTTGCATCGTCATCGCATTCCATAGAAGTCATTTCTATGGGTGGCGATGACAGCAGTGGCGTCGATGACGGTGACGCCACAGAAGTGAGTGAAGGGGGGGGGGGGGTGGATCTTCCACTCCCATGTTTTCCTCTGTGCTTATATGTGTTTCAGTCTGTGTGTATGTTTGGTGACCATTTGTGGCTTTCCTTTTTGACCGTCGCTGCAAAAGATTTTTCAAAGAAATATGGTGATACCTTTTTTCTTGCCTCCGGATAGCTGAGGTTTTGAGTAACCTTAACTTGTAGAATCTCCTTCTCATATTTCCACCTCGGACAACCTCGTGAATATGAGTGGTGTTCACCGGAGCAATTGACGCAGCAGTCGGCCCCCTTGCACTCCTGTGTCGTGGCCTGCCTGACCACATCTTGCACAACACGGGGAACCCCGGCATGGATCAGCAGCATGTCCATATCTATTGCAGCGAAAACAGCGCAACGGATTTGGGATATATGGCCGCACATCCGCTGAAAGATATCCTACTTTTAACTTGTCAGTTAACGTCGGTTTATCAAAGGTGTGCACGATGTTCCTCGTTGTGATATATTCACCATTCTTACGGATCTTAATTTTGCGAACATCTACGACATCCTGATCCTTCAAGTTTTCCAGGATCTCTTCCACAGGTGCCTCATTCAGCTCTGAAACTGAGATGACGCCCTTGCAAGTGTTGAGTGTTTTGTGTAGAGAAGCTGAAATCTCTTTTCCCATCATCTCATGTGTGTTGAGGATGTGTTCGCAATTTTTGGCATTTGTACATTTTATGAGCAGATCACCAGATCGTATACGTTTGATTTCAGTGACGTTTCTGGACAGCGAGGCCACCGCTTTCTCAATGAAAAAGGGTGACGTCTTTCCAAGTGGTATGCTTTTGTCTCTCTCTGTGTCTGAAGAGGAAAGTACGATGTATTTAGTTGTGGACTGTTTTGATACAGTCTGTAAGACTTCGGTCCGTGGTCGCTTTGCGCCCACGATCTCAGGTGAAGAAGAAAATTTTCCCATACAGGTTTGATCAAATGAGTATTCCTAACCGTCACCCGCACTTCATACTCATACGTACGGGAAGGTCCCGGAGTTTTCGGAAAACCCATCAGCCGGGGCTTGACCAAGACCCCGACCGCCACCATTCAAGGCTTCCACCCTTCACCTTAAATCCCCTCGGCACGGTACGGTTAACACCTTGGGACTGGGGGCTGGGGTCCGTGGTGGCGCCACTCACCAAACACCAGCCGAAGCTGGTGCTCCCTGCGGGGCGTATCTCTAAAGACCACTCATTGCCTTCAACACAAAAGGCTTTCGACTGGTGTTGTGCGGAAAGCACCAGTTATCAAACGTAGCGCCTGATGATGTAACGGATCAGGAATTTTTACAACAGATTGGCGGGCACATCCATAGGCAATGGAAGCATAATCCAATGTAGACCGTACTGTGGAAACATAAATCTTGTTTAATGTGTCTCGATCTGCTCCCCATTATCTGTGCGATAGTATCATTAGGAGGTTCAGGGACTTCATGCATTTGGTCTTAAGATTTTTAATGTGTGGTAAAAGGGTAAGTTTGCTGTCAAAGATGACGCCAAGAAATTTGTGTTCAGGTTTGACCTGGATCTCGTGACCGCCCAGATGTAGAGACGGTGCTAGGAACATTCCTCTCACCGTCGAAAACAGGATTGACACAGTTTTCTCAGCCGAGAATTTGAAATTGTTTTCAGATAACCACTTTTTGAGCCTATTTATTGCCACCTGTCTCTGCACCTGCACCTGTCTCTCGCATACTGTCAAGTTTGCAGAACAACTATGTATCTCATCTACATAGAGAGCATGATGTCGAACCTCGAGACTAGGGAACACGAAGGGGCAGACACAAACACGAGGTCTCAACGAGGTCTGTCCCTTCGTGTTCCCTAGTCTCGGGGTGTTACATCATGCATCATCTTCACGAGCTAGCTTGCTTCCTACCATTTCTTCATTAGATAGAGAGAATGAAGAATTCTCAGTTTCTTCTCTCTTCAGAAGAAAATTCGTCTTCTTCTTCATTAGATAGAGAGAAATATGATATGAATTTTCTATTTTGAAGAAAATCAGCAATGCATCTAACTAGGCGTCCCCTTATGCCGAAAGAATAGATGTCCTGAAGAACACCATACCTCCATGCAGTGTCATACGCCTTTTCTAAATAAAAAAATGACAAAAAGTGTTGTCTTCTAACAAACGCTTCACGAATAGTCGTCTCTAAACGAATGAGATGAGCCACTGTGGAACGCCCCACCCTGAAACCACATTGCAGTGTTGATGGACATTTGTTTTCCTCAAGAAAATGGACAGCCGAGCATTGACCATTCGTTGAAAGGTCTTGACTGTACAGCTCGTTAGAGCGATAGGTCTGTAACTGCTCGGACAAGATGGTTCTTTGCCAGGCTTTAGAAGTGGAATAACCGTAGCAATTTTTCACGACGATGGTAATGTCCCTTCTACCCACAGCCGATGAAAAAAATTTAACAAAACTTTCCTTGACTCGTCTGACATATGGTGAAGCATAGAGTACATAACATTATCTGGGCCAGGAGCAGTCGCCTTTGCAAAGGATAAAACTCGCAGAAGTTCCACCACGTCAAACGGCTGATTATATGAATGGTGAAAGCGGACTATCGAAAGCTACCGTGAAGGCGTTGAGTTTATTCGACGGAAAGTTATCCATGCTGGCATTCGAAAGCAGGTGGACGTAGTTGTCTGACGTCATTTCCCAATCTTGAACACGTCGCTGCTCGGAACCCAACTGTCGTGCTCTTTGTCGTAACCGAACCAGCGAACCAAGGAGAAGCTCTGACCGTTCACTTTCTTCTTGCTCAGCACTTTCGTTACTGGCCAAGGCTCATTGGCGTCTCGGGTTATGACGAGTACCTCCTCAGGGTAGAAAGATCTGTTCACTTCCTTACCCCGGTAATCTTCCAGGTGCACGACGTAAGGGGAGGTGTCTCTCAGGCGGGAGACGGTGAAAATCTGAGGCGACCAACTCCCTTCCGAGCTCTTATGAAAACCTTTTCATAAGAGCTTTTCTGTGTAGTAGGAGCCTCACTTTATCCCCAAATTTGAGCTTGTTTTTCACAGAGGGTACTACGGGCTTCCAATTTCTCTTATTGAGCAGCTCCAATTCATTTTCGGGTGCGACTTCGGACGGGCTGATGCCCAACGTCCTGTGTTTGATGTTGTTGTAGTCGCACACGATTTTGGGAACTACGGAAACGAAGTGGTATTTTGCACTTACTCTAAAATAGCTAAATATGCTGTCGCGTAAAGTGCGTATCACCCGTTCCGCCTGCGATGCCTTGATTACAGGGAGAGAAGGTGCAATACATGTAGACCTTCTTTCGTGACAGGTAATCCTTAACGATCTTGTTGTAGAATTCCCCTCCTCTGTCGCAAAATATGTGTGTATAGGCTCCTTACCTCCCCGAAAAAGTCTTATCATGGCCCTTTTCCTTTCGGCGGGGCGCTTCGTCTTTAGCGGGAGGGTGTGCAGAAAGCGGGAGAGGGAATCGATCGCCACGAGAACGTAATGGTAGCCGCCGTTGAATCTCTTGTATTTTAAAAAGTCGGCGAGATCCATTTGCCACACGTCGTTGACCTTGAGTGCGATGATGCTGCTCCTATTAAACTTTCTACTGACTGGATGGCGTAACGTGTAGGCGTTCAGATTTCTGAGAATGGCGAGAGCCTTGTTTTTGCTTATGTGACGCGCTTTTCTATAGTGGTCCACTCCCCCCAAAGCACCCTCGGGCTTCTCATATTACTCCATAAGTCGTCCACACAATGGAGGCTTGATGCTGCTGCTGAGGCTCGCGAGATTTGCGCAGAGAAATCAGGCGCAATAGTTTCGACACTTTGGGGAACCAGGAAGGTTTCTTTCCCGTCTTACGTTGCAATAAATAATTGAAGAGTTCGTAAATGGAGGTGTGCCTGATGGGTTTGCCCGACATGGAGACACAACCTTCGCGATCCCAGGAAAGAACCTTCTTTAATTCCGAGACGACCCTTTACGCTTTCTCTTCATCCACGTCTGGAGAGAGGAGCGAATAGTCACAGTCCATTGTAGCGTCGGACGCCTTGTTTTTATTGTCGTAGGAGTCAAATCCGTACTGCTTGAGTATGCGATACAGTGCTTGCAGTATGAGTTTCACTTTGACGTCGTCACTCTCCTTCGAGGAAAGAATGTTCCCGATGGAGGAGCCGGTCACTTTACTCTCTTGGCCATTGGCGAAGAGGTTCAACATGGCGGAAAGTAGGAGAGGAACCACCGGCGAAAGTACGCCCTGTTCTCGCTGCTGAGACAGATAGCACTTCAAGCGTTGCGGATTCTTGTTAATCTTTTTGTAGGCGAGCCCCCCTAAGAAGCGTTTGTGCTCCTTCCAACGGGCGAACGTGTGTGGAGCTAGAGCCACCTTTCCGTTCAATACATTGAGGCAAATTTCGGAGAGGTGTTTCGTGCCGGACGAAGAAGGACGTCTCAAGCCGTCGTGACGGCGCGGAGGCGGTAGAGTGGAGAGTACTTTGAGAAAAGTGAGGTAGGGCGGAGGTTCATGTCGGGGCATAGATATATTGACGTTCTCCCGGAAAGATATTGCTACGCAACCTGTGATCCTTGTGCTTATAGTTGTGAACATCCACGAGTAAATAAGCGTGGGGCGACAACATTGCTTCTTTATATGCGTCAAGAAAATACACCAATCTTTTTCTCACAAATAGCCGTTGCCCAGAATATTCCATCTGGTGCACACTGCGCACGGTCTGCCACAGGACGACGTAACTATCGTTGTAGAACATAGTTCTAAAATGGCTACTGTCGAAAAAGATGTTTTGAACGAGTAAGAAGATCGACGCGGTGGCGTGGTGAGAACCCCGAATTAAAAGATCGGTCACTTCCTATAAGGAACCGGCGTCGGTCATGTGATCGTCGACGACGATGAGCGTAGCGCACAACGTGTCCCACTCTCGCGGTAGCTCCTTGGTAAATTTTACAGAGTCCCCAAATTCGTCCTGCATGCCCGGCAAAGCATATCTCTGTATGTAGAATATTTGTGACGGAGGCGTGTCCACCACGACGTTCAGGTTCCTCAGCACGTTCGCAACGAACGTAGATTTGCCGCACATGGAGGGGCTGTTTAAGATACAGCGAAAAGGATGACGGAAACGAAAAGGTTCGGGGGAAGACATGTTGCGTGCGTACACGTTGCACGACGAAAAAGAAGAGAATCAGGCTCGAAGAGAAATGCATTCCTTTTATTTACATGTCGTCGTCCTCTACATCGGAACTGCGTTCCCAATACAGATTATGCAGGCTAAGGTTGAACTTCTTTTTCGTCAGTCTGTCGCTAAGATGCGGTCGATCGTCTTCATCTTGTCCTGACACATTTCTTGACGTGCTTGCAACCATTGCAGGTGGTGGACTTGAAAAGCTTCCTCCACGATGCCGCGAATAAATTCGCGAAGTTCTTCGTGTTTTGTCTTTTCCTGGCGACGACGAGAAACACAGGAGAAAAAACCACACATGGCGTTTTCCACGTATCGGTCAGCATGATGACGCGAGTGCAGTGCGCGCTGCCTTGATACAAATAACCACGCGCAAAGAAACGAGAGCGAAGCCAAAACAGAAAAAACACCCGTTACCGCTAGGTGCGCTCAGTTGCTCCGCAGTCCCCATGTCCGCTTAGTTTCTGCCTGGCTCTCGGATGGGGCAGTCGCACTGTCACCACGGGGGAAAAGGAGAGTGATTTCCCGATGTTTGCACGTTGTTTGACCGCGCTCGTGTTAAGCCTTTTGTCGCATATTTCCCGTACGCGCATGTTTAGACTTGTTTAGGAGCAAGCCTTCTGTTCGTGTGACGCATGTTTAGCGATGTGTGCCCAGTGGTTCCCGCCTTGTGTTAGCTGCATAGTATTGTGGCGCTGTGGTTAGGGCTAACCAATCGCCCGCCTAAGCCTTTCCCCCGATGTATACTGTTTTCTCTGTGCTGTTTAGCAGTAGCGGTTAGACCTTTTCTCTCGCATGCCTAGACTTATTTAGCAGTGTTGCCATTTTTGCCTGCCGCTAGTATCGTGTTGTTCTCTCTCTTTCTCGCATAGAGCTATGATGGTGGCGCCATCTGGTATGATGCCTTGCAACCAAGTGCCACATATCATCGATCTCTACAACTGCCCGTCGCCAACTACCAACATGGCGGGCGCTGGTCACTCGGGCTTTCCGGAGCGGTTGATTCGCCACGGCGTCGTTGATTTTCGAATAAATTGTTTCTCTCCACTCTATTTCTAGCTATTTTTCTTCTTTTTTCCTTTTTTATGGACACATGTTGCCGCCAACTCACAGCTTGGTCTGGACACGAGATAGATGCTCCCCAATTAGTGTAATGACTCCCTGGGGGTGCTGATTAACGTAGGGGTCCCAATTAGCTCTAATTGCTAATTAAATCGTGTTTAGACGAAGTTGTGAGTTACATACAAATACAACAAAGGGTGCCGTTCATTTCTCACACTTCTGCTTTCAGGTGCAGGCAGACTTTGAAAATGGCATTCTTAGGTCCCTGAGCATTCAAAGACCAGTGAGAACAAAGTGCTTGAAGCATTATATCTAGATTCATCCCTTGCAACTTTTGCATGGCAAATCGTTGTCTAGGGAGGTGCGTGAATGAATGTGCATGCTCCTGAAATTCGAATACTATTATGTTACACATCGAGATTACCAACAGCTGGTTTACAGAAAATGCAGGCACCTATAGTGACTTAAGTTATTCATGAGAGCGAAAATGTTTTTTTTTCTTACAAACACACAAAAAGTTTCGTCACATTCGTATGCAGATTATTTGCAGAAAGGCATTTCGAGAGTCTATGCAGTACCAGTTTCCTGCATTTGTCAGAACGTAGGCTCCCAAGAAAAAACCACACGCGGGGAAGTACATAAGCGGTTTCCGATCTCATGATTCTACGATTCTGAGGCTGGAACACACACAGACTGACAAACACAACACATCCAAAAGGTACCGGCATCGGGCTTTTTCGTCGATTGCCATTTTTCACCTCTCCGATTTTAGAACCAAGGCAGCCCTGTAGGAGAATGGCGACGTCCGCGACAATGTTCACAATATGGCACGAGTCCACCATAGCTAGAACCGACACCGGGAACTCTTTTGGTCACTGAGGACACGTATTCAGAGTTCCACATATTCAAATTCGGCAGCCGAGGAAACCATTATCTGCAATGTCCACAGAATCCTGATACCCAGCGAAAAATATAGCAAGCGATTCGTCCGGACTCGGTACTCTCGTTCCTAGGCCTCCGCAAAGAACCACACGCTGCTGGGAACTATTTTCATACGCGGGAGCAAGAAGCCTTCTCTGCCCTGGGGCTGCCGTGCCTGTCGACCACTCAGGGACGATTAATTTTTAAAGTTTGAATCTGAAGCGTTCATATCGCAGCAGATTATTTCTACTACTTATCTTTATTATGCGTGATTTTTTTAGGAGTTTATTCTCGGAGACTATTTTGCGAAGTGTAAACCAGAGTGAGCCCTACCTCTGATGTGCCAAACGACCTCGGAGAGTCTCGGCGATAAAAACGGACAGCGCGGGCGCGTATAAGACATTCAACACACTGAACGTCACATTCATACACGTTGGAGCGAAGAATTCACTGGACTAACGAGATTCCCAATGTCCCGCGGATCTCAGGAAAATAACAGTAATGAGCACTCTGAGATACCGATCGAACAATTCACAGATTTCAGGCTCAGGAAGCTAAGAGATAAATATATAGACGTAGAGCAAACCATACCTATCAAACACAAGCAAGAAGTACGAGATGTTTTCAATGAGTACGAGACTTTGGTAAGAGAGTTGGAATTGAAGCTCATGGAAATGAAAGTAAGGGCAAACATGGCTGAAGAAGAAAAGGAGGAAATATCCACAGACAAAGCAACGGTGGAGAGAAACTTAGAGGAAGCTACAAAACAACTAATTGAAACAGAGGGCAAAATTTCCATACTGAGGGAGGTATTGGAAAAAGAAGAAAACAAAGTGGCAACACTGGAACTCAAACTGAAGGAAGTTCGTAAAATATCATATGCGCAAATGGTGAGCCCCTCCCCAAACCCACAGATGAATAAGACACGAAGAAATAGGGATCCAATACGGGGACACTTGAACTCCTCGGAAATGGGAATACCAGACGCACAATACAATCAATGAGAAACAGAGGGGTCATGGTAAGATCCCAATACGTTGATGGACTGAAAAAAATTGGTCGACGAAATCAACAGAATAGACAAGCTGTCTGAGATACTCCAGGCAGCTCTGCCAAAAAGAAAAAGACCCAGATTACGTATATCTGGTACGGAAAAAGGAATAACAAAAGACATCCTATTAGCCACAATAAACTTGAAGAACGACTTCAAAATCCAACAGGACGAGTTTTCAATAGTCAAAGAAATAAAAACTGGCCGGAATAAAGCATGCATAGTAGAGGTAGAGATGGAACAGGCTAAAACCCTACTTGAAAAAGGAACACTATATATGGGTTGGTCAGACAGTAAAGTTACCGAGGAAATAATGATTAGAAGATGCAGTAAATGTCTACTCTACACTCATAGCACACGAGAATGTAGAGATGAAAGAAGAAGATGCCATCAATGCGGAGAAACGCATATGGCCAAAGACTGTCGCGTAAAGAATAAGGACTACTTCTGTAAAGCATGCGGATATGCAAATAGTGTCAAGGGCACAAATCATGACACAACTCACTCAGCCTATTCCAGATCATGCCCGGAATACCAAAGAGAACTGGCGATAGCTAAAAAAAGAAGCGGTATCTAACATATAACAACTTCAACCCCCAAAATGGTGAAATTTTTGCAAATCAACACCGCCAGAAGCAAGGCGGGTCTCCATAATTGTTACCCCACTGTGAAGGAGCTGAATATAGGCATAACCTGTATACGAGGACCTTACTTAACAAATAAAAAATTTCAGAACACAATTCCCGAATATTTAAATTTCCACGCACTCGAAAACCCGAAAACCGTAATTATTTGTAGAAATAAAAATTATTACTATTTTCTACTAGGTATCTCAAGTAATAAAATAATCCTGAAATGCTCAGATAAAATCAGAACTTTTATCCTGATTAATTTATATTTTGAACCGAATTCAGATATAAAAAATGACTTAGAAACTCTAAACAACAAAACAAATGCATTTAAAACAGAAACGTTAATTATAATTGGAGACTTCAACGCAAAAAATAACTGATGGGGAGGGAACATAACAGACGAAAGAGGTGAAGACACCCTTGATTGGATAATTGGAAATGACTCAGCACTAAAAAACTACAGTTCCTCCCCAGCAACTTTTCACGGCACTTGCGGAAAATCTTGGATTGACTTAACCATCATATCTGAAAAAGACTTTCAATTGATTGAAGTCTGGACAGTTAGCGAAATACTGTCATGTTACCACAGATATATCATATTTAACGCATTTAAAGAGGTCAGAAAAACAACATATAAACTAACCAAAAAGGGACAAATTCAATTAAACCACAAGATACATAATGATAAATGGTTTAGTATAACACCAAAAACAGAAACCTATACAAGAAATGACATTAATAGTCTAATCGAAAAAATGTATACACTAACGGAAACATACAAATACAATGCATGCATAAAATCCAACCCCGAGGCGAAACAATCGACTGGTGGAATAATGAACTACAACACGTAAAAAAATTCGAGCCATGAGAAAAAGATACCAAAAAATTAATGAACCAAATATGAGAGAATATTTCAATAAAATATTTTTAAACACTTTCATGAATACAAAATTAAAATCGAATATGCAAAAGAAGAACATTGGAATAAACTAATTAATGCTATAAAAAAATCCTTTCACGCTTCCATATAAAATTATGAAGAAAGTAAATGATAGTCAACAAAGCATATCAGTAGTTATGAAGGATGATGGAACCAGATACCGAAACCCTTGAAGAAACCATAGACAAAATAGTAGAATCGCAGCAGTACAGCAATATCAACAATTAACACCACAGAATTAGCAAATCAAATCAACGAGAAACCTTTTACCGAAACAGAGATTTCAATAATAATAAAACAATTAAATAAGGAAACTGCTATAGGAATCGACAACATCACGTTAGATACAGTCCAAACAATTGAAACAGCCCACCCCAGTTTTTTACCCTGGATATACGATGAATGTTTCAAACAAGGATACTTCCCCGAACAGTGACAAATAAACAAACTAATTCTAATTCAAAAATCTAGAGGAAATAAAGCCGACCCCACCAACTTTAGACCGATTGCCAGCACTGGATTATTTAGTAAAACATTAGAAAAACTAATACACCAAAGACTATACCATTTCCTTTACAAAAACAATTTCTTTAATAAACCCCAATATGGCTTTGTACATGGTAAGTCGAGCACTACGGCATTAAAAAAGACAATAGATACATTACATAACAATAAGAAAAATGGATACTCATCTATGCTAATATCACTAGACATAAAAAATGTTTTAACAACCTTAACCCATAAACAGTACTAGAAGAATTAACCAAACTAAACTGCCCAATAAATTTATTTAAATTAATTGAGAGTTTCTTGGAAGATAGAAGATATCAAATTAACACCCAAAAGAAGGAAATGAGCTACAAAACCAACGCTGAAAGTCTTCAGGGATCACCACTGAGCCCCCTTCTATGGAACATTGCTAATAACTCTATTTTTCAGCTCTCCTTTTCAGACGGTATTGACATACAAGTATATGCAGATGGCATAACAATCATCATCAAAGGTAAGACTAGGAAACAAATAGAGGAAGCAGGTAATAATACTTTAAATCTATTAAAAAATTGGAGTAAACAAATTGGCATTAAGTTTAATATAAGCAAAACACAAATAATGTTAATAACCATTGGAGCAAAATATAAAAATGTCCCAAACCATTAAAATATTAGGAGTAATAATGGACGAAAAGCTAAACTTCTTAGAACACTTAGATAAGATAAAGAAAAAAGTAACATCATTAACTCTGATATTATCATGTTTACTAATTAGATAAAAAAAGAGAAGAAATACTCAGAGAATTATACCTAAGACGCATTGAGCGTGTGGTAATCTACGGTGCACCAGCATGGTTTCAGTTCGAATGCACCACTTATATGCTACGAAAACTAGAATCTATACAAAGAATCCCATTATTAAAAATAACCAAAGCTTATAAAAGAGTACCTAACGAAACACTTCCAGTCCTAGCAGATTTAAACCCCATAGACTTACAAATAAAAAAAGAATGTCTACTATACCAAATATGGCAAGACAAAAAAAACATCAAAATTAATAACGAATATATAAAAAGTGAAAACATCGAGTATCCTGACAACAAATGGGAAATACGCCCTAGTGATGTTATAAAAATAAAATTCAAAAGACCCGAGAAAGTCAAACACATAAAACATACCATCTTCACAGATGGATCAAAGATTAATGAACATGTGGGTGCCGGATATTGTGTGATGGACGAGAAAGATATAATCTCTACAGGTAAATTTAAACTCCCAAACTATTCGACTATTTTCGATGCCGAGCTTACTGCTATAACACAAAGCATTAATTATATAAAATCATCTGAACATAAAAATTGTATCATTTATTCGGACAGTCTGTCCACCCTGATGGCCTTGGAAAATTCAACTCACCATAATCCTCGTATTCAGGAACTAAAAAAAGAGCTAATGCAAATTAAAAAAGAGAAAAACATTGAATTTAACTTCATAAACTCCCACACAGACATTCTGGGAAATGATATAGCAGATGATATCGCTAACAAAGCTCGGGTATGCAATAATCAAATCTATACAAAAATGCCAAAAATACGTAAAAAAATTAATATTAAGGATATAATGAAAGAATGGCACGAAAGGTGGGTAAAGTATGATAATAGTAATATAAAAATGTGGATACCAAACATTAAAAATAAACCTAAAAAGATAATGAACTACTACGAATGCCAACTCCTAACCAACCACGGCAGCTTCCCCGGGTATCTGGAAAAGTTTAAGTTAATCAACGATAGAAAATGCAAATGCAACCTAGACATGGGAAACGTCAAACACTACTTATTAAAATGCCCTGAAACAAAATAAAATATAGAGAAAAAATCCAAGATATCATGAAGAAACAAGTGACCATTGACTGTTTTCCAATCATCCTAAATAACCAGAACACGATGTCAGTGTTGCAGGAAATGATTATTCATCTTGGAGAAATATACGTAGGTGACTTTTCGACGCTGCGGCCTCAATCGGCTCGGACCTTTGTGGGAGGCCGAGGGCTCTGACTGATTAAAAGGCCAGGAACTACTGCCTGCTGGATGCCAGAAAAGTGGCAAAAAAGCTAAAGACAGCTAAAGTCAGAAACACAAATTATGTCTAAACTACCCCATCCTTTCCCCTCAGGGGAGGTAGATATTCCAGCAATACGTCGAGGCATAATACAGAATTTCAAGATACTCCGTCTTAGCAAGCAGCCAAATAGGACACCTGAACTACAAACTAGGGCAGATAATACAAAGGTTAAAACTTGAATAAAGATCTGGGGAAGTCTGCAATGGAAACGGAAAAGAAGGTGTGAGCGCGGCTAAGAGAGATAGACCAGGAGCGTAGCGGAATGCAGATGTTTATTGGCCGGTGGCCGCGGACGGAATGAACTCCGGGTGGAGAACGTGGGCGGGAGCACGCGCTTCTTCATCATCGGCTAAGGCCGCTACAAAGGAAATATAATTAGGGACATTCATTGAAAAAAAAAAACATAACCAGATGGAAACTGTGTGGAAGTTATACATAAAAGAGAAGAAAAAAGAAGGAAGATTTTTCAGGGAAATCAAAAGGATGAACAGATGTATAAACGGAAAATATTTATTTATTATTTTATTATTAGAAAGTGCACATAACAGCTAAAAGCCTTAAAATGTTGCACTTAAAATAAAACACCAATCACCATGGAAGACAATATTCTAAATAGTCAACAACAGAACTCTTATACAAGGTAACACTACCAAAAAGGTCGACATCGTACGGTAAAGAGTTAAATCTTAAAGGAACTGTAAAGTGAAATTTGACCCCCCCTGTTTCTGTGTGCGACCTGGTAGTGTTTGCCTGTGTGATGCCTCACATAGAGCCTAAGCACTCAAAGCGGGAAAATTATTGCACAACATAAATTAGAAAAATTAAATCGGACGGTAGGTTGCGCCCCGTAACAGCTAAAAAAGTCATGATGGGAGTACTCTTGTCACGTGATACCTAAGTAATACACAATGAACTAACGACCGGCTACTAATCTCCAATAAACACTACTTTTAGAATCACAAGAATTACTGAGACAATTCTTCAAAATATCGAAGAAACAGTATACCAAAATACTGTCAGCGCGGTCAGCGCCCTCTCTTTGTTCTCCCCCCAACCATATCGCGCGGCGACGGCGTTTATTGCGGCCTTGCGAGGTTTGTGTACGCAAAAAAGTTCATTTCCTGCCGAAATTGAACAAAGCTTCACCTGACAGCTATGCCAGGTATCTACTGTAATGTTCGGGAATACACCAAGTGTGCTCTTTCGACAAGGGACGTTGTGTACCACAAGATTCCAACGGAAAATGCACGGAAACGAAAGTTGTTGCAAGCGCTGGGTCAAGACATTCGTGAGCCACGCCGTATTTGCTCAACCCATTTCTCTGACGAGTTGTACGAAATGGTAGCAGCGGACGGTCGAAAACTTCTCACACGAACGGCAGTCCTGACACCAGTACGTGTTTCAACGTGTGACGTCTGACGATGCGAACACCTGAGCTGACGAGGTATGTATTTACCGATACACAGGAATGATACATATATGTGGTTCACTTGAAATTGTGGGATCAATGCTGTCCACTATCCCATCACTCGGGGTCGTAGTCCCTCTGTCCAGTGTACGAGGGAGACACTCAACAAAGCCCAGCTTACCAGAAGACAGCAAGGTTTATTTCATCTTACCGACTGCCAGACCAACCGCTCAGCCTGAGCCCCCACGGCAAAACAGCCCTGGCCAAATGGATCCCTCCGCTTTTATTAAGTTCACCGGAGGCCACACCTCCAATAGGAACCGGTGGCGCACCTTGCCACCACAGGTAAACAAGATAAGCGAGATAAGTCCCACAGGGGGTGTCACATCCACGTGCCGGCGATAACGTCCCCCACATTCCCCCCTCCTCAATCTCACAAGAGGAGATCATCTGCGTCCAGCATGACATCTTCCGGGTCTTCGGGAACCGGAACTGGGGCTGCACCAGGTCGGTCGAGTGTAGGTGGGACAGGTCCTCTCAGGAGGTCGGGGCAATGACGACGGAGCAGAGCCAAGGCAGCAGCAATGTTTGACTCCAGTGAACTCGAAGCGGACCTCTGGGCCTCCGTGCGAGCATGGTGAAGATTTCCCCAACGGTGGGCGGTACGGTGAAGCTCAGGGACGCCACACAAAGGGTATAGGATACGCCTTTCCTCGTCCGTCATGGGCAGAAGAGGGTCTGCGGAGTGACGAACCTCCAGGGTCAGGCCTCGGAAGGGACGCGGGATCTGGTTCGGGTCCATTCCCCTCAACGGTCTAGGTTGGGAACTCCAACGGGATCTCGACGCCGATGACATAGGGCGGCCGCTTTCGACGACAGTCCACGTGGCTACGGAATGCGATGCTCGTCGGGCAGCAGTGTTGACATCAGAGTAGAAAACTGATTGCGCCTTCCACGAAGTTGACGGTGGGAGGAGCTGCGCTCCACTGCTTGGTGCCTCGGTGTCATTCCTTTTAAAAACAATAAAACAGTGAAACAGTACAAATGGTCAGAAGGAATCTCCTGGCGGCTAGGGTCTGACTAAACCCCGAATGCATCGTGAGTAACCGTGAAGACGGGAAACGCACGGAAAAGACTAAGTCGGATGCAGTATGCATTAAAGACCGAGATAGTCAATGCCACTGAGCTACGTCTGCAAGGGCGTGAGCTACAGCGTATGCAACCTGGTTCGAAATTGGAACTGGTGCAAATCTGCATGATATAGCGGAAGCACGCAACTTGCGACATCAAACGAAGGCACCGGCACGGCGCACCTGATTTCAATCTCGTCTGATATTTCCGTTGTCGCCTGATAAGGCAGGCTGCTGATCATGCAAGGCTGCGATCCATTCGTCCAAAGTGCTTGCAAAGGCACATGCACGTAATGTCGCAGCAGCGCCTGCGTTTGCGGTGGCGATGCAAAACCTACGTCAAGGCACTTTCCCCCGACGACGCCACACTTGACAAGCGCTCTGTCGTACGGTGGTAGCAGATCGCGGCACTGCAAGTGCGCAGTCAGCTCTACTTTTCACGGGTCTGAGCCGTGCACCTGCTGGGCGTCAACGGCGCTGCACCACGTGAAGTACACGCTAAGCGGTGTATCTCCCCTGCCCTGGGGGGGCGGAGGTTGGGGGCTGAAGCGGATGATTAGGTCCGTGGCGGGAACTAGAAAACGAAAAGGACCGCAACCGAATTTAGCAGAAAATCAAAGCGTCAGAAAATAAAACCTACCCACGGCCACGCTGTCAAGGCCAGCTATTTGACGTACAACACGCAAGGACAGAACGGATGAGGGCAAAAAAGGGAGCACACCGGAAACCCGCGGTATAACTGCTACCCAACACCAACCCTCCGCGCCCATCCAATCACCGTAAACAAGATTCAAAATAAGAACAGGACGAAGGTACGACCCGTTATTAACATGCAGCAATTTGCGAAAAGGGGAAAGGAAGCGCGCTAGAATTCCGCAGCGCTGCCGCTATCCAACCACCCCGTCATGCCAATCCAAAAATCAAATGAGACCACCAGAAACACCCTTTTAAACGTTTTGGAAACCTACTGGGTCTCCCTCGCAACCAGACAGACGAGCCGGTTGGGCGCCACTTGTGGGAATAACGTCAGCGCGATCACTCGGGGTCGTAATCCCTCTGTCCAGTGTACGAGGGAGACACTCAACAAAGCCCAGCTTACCAGAAGACAGCAAGGTTTATTTCATCTTACCGACTGCCAGACCAACCGCTCAGCCTGAGCCCCCACGGCAAAACAGCCCTGGCCAAATGGATCCCTCCGCTTTTATTAAGTTCACCGGAGGCCACACCTCCAATAGGAACCGGTGGCGCACCTTGCCACCACAGGTAAACAAGATAAGCGAGATAAGTCCCACAGGGGGTGTCACATCCACGTGCCGGCGATAACGTCCCCCACAAAATTCAAATCGATTTTTGTGATGCCTATGCTGCGTAATGTACCAAACAAAATATCCCCCTTCCCCTGGGGAGCCCTGAGCTCTCGCAGGAGAATATAAGTGTTAAAATGTGCTATAGACACTGACCGCAATCTTCATTCATATCAGCGACACAGGCTTCCATCGTGACTGACAAGAATGTGAAACTCAGAAGTAAAAGCCTGTCAATGGATGATTTACCGTCAACACCTCTCAACCTTTATCCAGTGATGAATTAAGCACTTATTGTCCATATACACTCATGCTCACAGGTGGGTCCAGCTCTTGTTTTGTTTAACATTTTAACTTCTGCATGCCTTGCAGATACATGATACGACAATATCTGCACCACTGGTGGAACCAGCTGCTGAGTAATTCTGGAAATCTGAAGACAACAGTTTTGAATGACGTTCTGATACAAGATTTCAGATACCAAAAGCTCTTCTACTTTGCAGTGTTGTGCCCTCTGCTTCACCAGACCAGAAGAAGTACATCAAATGTGCATCACATTCAGAACTTCCGGTGCATCTCACAAAGTGCCCCCCCTCCCCCCAGATGTTCGCATCACGCTTCTCACCACAAAGTGAACACAATTTATCTTGAAAACTTCGGCCAGAAGTGAACAAGATGGCTGCAGGGAACGTCCTGCTGTCCTGCACAATCCTTTTCAATGGGACTAGTGCAGCCATGTTGTGAATTCAGAGCGCCTTATGTTTTCACAGATTCAAATGACACCTTGTAGTATTTGCTGATGACCAGGTTCCGTGGTTACTCGAGCTGATTAATATTAAAGCCACCTCAACAGACTTCACCTACAACACCTACCAGAAAGCTCGCAGGCTCCCGTTACCGACACAGGTAGGATTATCAGAACTCACGGTCATGAGAGACTGAAACATCCAAATAATCTTACTGAAACACAAGCTTTCAAATAGAGTCTGTCCTTCATTAGGCATGATACAGACATACATGGTACAGATATTTATACTGATGTACATTAGAGAAAGGGAACAAAGAAGGTAGTGAGGAGGAAATCCAAATTCTTGTTAGAAAGTATTGAGGGCACGAAAAAATAATACAAAACAAAGCACACAGGCTTTACGTAGTTGAATTTTCTGTTACAATAATTCTATCAGCAACAACGACATAAAAGGTACACGTAGTAAAAGGTGAAAAGAACAAGCTTGTACAATTGCAATATGCAAATGCCATGCTCGGGAATGCTTTGTGGCCATGTAGTCCACAAGAGGATCTTGTAACAGAGGGTTAAGAAAAAGCTTGAATCCGCGGTCAAGTTCCGTGCACTTGCTGAGCTAAACCCGTGGATGCAGCGTACTCGTAACCACCTTTACAGGTGTAGTTTCAATTCTGAAGGAAATGCAGAGCTTCTACTTAGCATGTGGAGAAGTATGAGCTTACGTATACAAATCAGCTGTAATTCAGAAAACAATGTATACAAGCTTCGAGATAATGCGTCTAGGTTTGACCTGGCACGCTTTCAACAGCCATGACAGCCATGAGGGAACATGTTTTGATAGAAAGAGCATAGGCAAGACATTTAGCCGTGACCATACCTTATCTTCGCAGAGGATGTAGATCATCTCCTGAGTGAAACACCAACAACTTGCAAACATGTGAGCTACAGTGAAGTAGTAGTGGTCTGCAAATGGTCTGAGCCCACACCAATGGCTGCAATTGGACTGGTATGAGGGCAAAGATGGGGAATTTATACTAAGAAATTGAGAAAGTGTTGCAAAGATGGATGTGCACAGACACACAGACACAGAAAAGGTCTAAAATTTTTGTCAACGACAGGGATGCCTCTGAAGAGAAGCCTCTGTTGATGCCATTGGCATGACCCCATCTAAGGCCTTCTTATACCGATAAAGTCATGAACGCGAGATGTTTTATTTATGTATTTATTTATTTCGATTTTTCTGGTGCCCATGAACGGCCAGAGGGCCTCCCTAATGGTGCGCCATACAAACAGTCAATACAAAGAAATGAATTAAAACACCATAATTACATAAAATAAAACAAAAACAAATACTACGACAAAGACAAAACCATGTAGATGGCGAGGCAACAACTGGCCTTGCTTTGGACCCATCATGAAGGAGGCATCGAAGTTGGCATACGACGCCAAATAAGTCACCACTGAACAGATCAAAAACCCGGAATGGGAGTTATAAACAATCTGAAGCCTCAAAGAAGGTGATTTCTCGTAACTATTACCACATACATAAAATATTTTGTGGGTTCTAGTGCTGCAATGTGGACCATAGAAATTGAGCCTTGATACGATCGCAGCTGTATCGATATACAAATCGATTATAGGCCAGGTGATAGCCTATGTTCTCTTAGAGCTGATGGACTGGAACGTGTTTGTGGCAAACACCTGTGCACTGAACAGAAGAGGAAAAAAAGCATACATACATTGCGTTACTGGTTGATGCGAAGTAGCACTTGCAGATTGATATGAACACGGTATGGGGATGTTCTCTTTCATTGTTTGCTTGTTTACTGCTATCACTTGTATGCTCATTCATAAACACAGTGATCAATAAAGCAACATTACAAGCTTTGATGTCTGTAGAATGTATTTTACTGTGTAATGGCTGTCTGGTTATTCCAGAAGGGTATACGGCAGAAATCTATTGTTCATGAAAGGTATCCTGTTGTGATCAAGCAATGTACTGCTGTCAAGATGGGAGGCATTCAATGCAGCATACAAGCACCTGAAAGAAAAGTGAGAGCTTCATCTCAGTGAAAGCGAATAAACATGCACATGGTCAGACAGCATCTACTGCATCACACGTCAAAAAGGCAAAAACCTTTGTGTGCTTCAGAAGGAAAGTTTTCCCTAATGGCATGTACAGCACATACTCCGAGGACTTTTCTGCAGTGCTTTCAGCTTTCCTAATGGTCCCCAGAGCCACCTGGTAAACTGTTTGTAGGCAACGTACCGAAACTTCCTGCATGTACTATGGACAGCGTAAAATTATGATATGTAACTTTACTAATAACAGACCGAAGGCACACATAGAGGAACTCACTTGGTCACTTAGCTGTTCCTCTTAACAGCGTACTCGTCGCTTTCTCTCACGTAGCAGTAGGATACCTGGAGCAACTCAGTCTTCAGCCACAGTATTTTAAAGTACACATTTCTTGAAATGCAACCGCTGCGCTGCTTCAGTAATGTCTCATTTCGCGGCAACAAAGGCATTCTTCTGCCGTCGGCATCGGCACGCATGTGCCACAAGGACACCTGAACCGAAAGAGCAATGCCATATTTCCGCTGCGAGGTTCTCAACATTTTCATTACACATGAAGAGTGTTTCCCAAGGCGGCTGGGTGACTGTAATGACGGTAATTCATCCTCCGTCGACGATTCTGCGGATGGTGTCGTGTCATACTGCGTCTACCGCGTGCACTCGTACGAACAAACGTTTTGCTGGCGTGACTGCTGGACTCTCGCAAACTCAAGGGCATTCAAGTTTGCGAAAATCAACATCACACGACGTGGACCTCAAAACAACATTCCGCCTTCGCCACAGACCGGGAGGCGAATTAGAAAGGCGAGACTAGCCGTAGCCGACACGAGCCAACCCAGTGTTGTGTCTGAGGGAGTACTGAGCTTTGTGCTCGAATGTAATCTTTGAAATTCGATTACTCAAAGAAAGGATTCAAAAAGAAATATTTCGTAACTGAGATGTACTCTTCCTAGGCTTTCATCAAATCATAAGGTAACCCTGTGTTGAAATTCACTTTACAGTTCATTTAATTGTAGCCTGGACGACGGGGACATAATGGACGGTATCAACGGATAAAAGAGCAGTAACAGTCGAGAACGCCTAAGCGGAGCCTTGAACGACAAAGACGATAAAAAATCCTCACAAGACAGCATACCATTGATAACTTTAAGTAGGAAAATAGCGTCACGCACACACCTTCTACCATACAGCGTGCCCACACCGATCCTAGTCAATATTGACAAATAGTCAAAATAACAACTTCTCCTAATATATCTATCGTACACGACCCGCACAAGACGCCGCTGCACACATTCAAGTTGAGCAGAAGAACTGTTCGAAAATGTATTCCTTACTACGGAGGCGAACTCCAGTCTCGTGCGTACAATAGTACAGTATAAATACACAAGACAATGAAAGTCACGGAAGTGACTCGTTACACCGCAAAGAATTCCACATGTTCTAGGAAAGATAAAGAACAGTCTACGTAGACACCCAAGTCTCGAACGACAGATACACGTTCGATGACAGTACCATCAAGGGCGTAGTTCACTTTCACACTGCCTTTTTTCCGTGTCACTGTGAAGACTTTGGTCTTGGCGGGATTGATCATAAGTCCATTTTCCCAACACCAATTATTTACGTTTGAAATATCACTCTGAAGCAGAGAGCAATCCACAGTATCCCGTATACTTAAAACCAACTTAATATCATCGGCGTACAAGAGAAGCTTAGAGTGTTGGACGACATTATCAATATTATTAACAAAAATTACGAATAGCAGAGGACCGAGGTTGGACCCCTGCGGCACTCCAGATAGCGACGAGTACACATCCGAACTACAGTCTTGTACCGAACAACATTTTTCCTCGATGTCAAATAGGATTGAAATCATTTCCATAACTTTCCACAAATTCCATACCTTTCAAGTTTGTGCAATAGCAGACAATGATTTACTCTATCGAATGCCTTGGTTAAATCAAAATATTGTCACGAAGCGAAATGGGTCGGCGAGTCGTCGAATAAACAGCGAACGGTTTATTAGACTACTTGGTAGCAAAACACAAGAGTGATAGCTCTCTGAACACAACTGAGTCCAAAGAATGAATGTTCCAGCTTGGAGCGCACAAGCATTTAAGCGTCGCGCCGAAAAGTCTAGAAACAGCACGTGCGTTTGCCAGAGAGCAGGCGATGTGTGCGGAAGCTTCTTGCTTCTTCAGCATGCGCCGGGATGAGATGTACCGTTTCGTGCCAGCCCTGGAAGTTTCGCGATGATGATTCGTGGCATTGCCCCCTCCGTAGACGGGGCACCGTCTGGATGCCGTTTCTTCTCCTTCTTTTTTTTTTTCATGTTGTTTCCTTCCAGCCAGTCTTCAGCGCTACCTGCTGTAGTACGGCTTGAGTCGAACGACGTGAACTATTTCAGTCCTCGGGGGTCGTCGAGAGGGAACGCTGCCGCCAGGTACCATTACGAAGTGGAACCTGACGGCAGCGTTCCCTCTCGACGACCCCCGAGGACTGAAATAGTTCACGTCGTTCGACTCCAATGCGTCGAAGTACCTTGTAGGGACCGAAGTACCCCTTCAGTAGCTTCTCGCTCAGGCCTCGTCGTCGAATCGGCGTCCAAACCCATACCAAGTCGCCAGGACTGAAGCGTACGTCTCGTCGGCGCAAATTGTATCGTCTTTCATCGACGCGTTGTTGTTGACCATTCCGTTGACTGGCCAGCTGGCGGGCTTCTTCTGTTCGCTGTGTGAAGTCCAGAGCGTCGTTTTCCACATCACTGGGTTCGTGGGGCAGCATCGCGTCCAGCATAGTCGATGCGTCATGGCCGTGTGCAAGGCGGAACGGTGTGAATCCCGTTGTTTCCTGGACAGCCGTGTTATAGGCGAACGTGACGTAAGGCAGTATTTCGTCCCATGTCTTGTGCTCGACGTCGACGTACATCGAAATCATGTCGGCAAGGGTTTTGTTTAGCCGTTGGGTGAGCCTGTTCGTCTGCGGATGGTACGCCGTTGTCCTCCAGTGAGCGGTGTGGCTGAGTCGAAGGATATCTTGTGTTAGCCTGCTTGTAAATGCCGTTCCCCTATCGGTGATTAAGGCGGTCGGAGCTCCGTGCCGTAGTACGAAGTTCTCGATGAAGAACTTCGCCACTTCTGTTGCTGTGCCCTGTGGAAGTGCCTTAGTCTCAGCATAGCGTGTCAGGTAGTCGGTGGCGACGATTATCCAACGATTTCCGGAAGACGAAAGTGGGAAGGGCCCGAGTAGATCCATCCCAATCTGCACGAACGGCGCCGACGGCGGTGCGATTGGCTGAAGGTACCCAGAAGGTCGTACCGGCGGCGTTTTTCGTCGTTGGCATTCCCGGCACGTCCTTACGTAGTGGTGTACAGTTTTGGCCAGTAGCACTTTTCCCTTATACGGGCCAGTGTCCGGCTGTATCCCAAATGACCTGATGACGGTTCGTCGTGGCAGGATTCAAGAATCTCGATGCGCATGTCCCCAGGCACAACGAGAAGCCACGTAGCGCCTTGTGGTGCGTGGGTTTCTTTGTAGAGAACACCATTACGTAGGAAAAACTTGGGAGTGATCTTCTGAAGATGGGAGGAACATTGTCGGCGCGGCCCTGCAGATAGTCAACGAGTGTCTTCAATTCGGGGTCGTTATACTGCTTGGTAGACATGCTAGTCGCGCTCATTAGACCGAGGAAGGCGTCGTCGTCCTCGAGGCTGTTGTCCTGTCGCTGGAGTGGTGCTCGGGACAGGCAGTCGGCGTCGTTGTGTTTTCTTCCTGACTTGTAAGTGAAGGTTACGTCATACTCCTGTAATCGGAGGCTCTATCTCGCTAGGCGTCCTGAGGGGTCCCTTAAACCAGCCAGCCAGCACAGAGAATGGTGGTCTGTTACCACCTTGAGCGGCCGTCCGTACAGGTAGGGGCGCAACTTTGTGATGGCCCATATGAGTGCAAGGCACTCTTTTTCGGCCGTCGAATAGTTCTTCTCTGCCTTGGTTAGCGTTCTGCTTGCGTAAGCGATGACACGTTCGACGCCGTCGTGAAGTTTAACGAGCAGGGCTCCTAGACCATCGTTGCTTGCGTCGGTGTGTATTTCTGTTTCGGCGTTTGGATCGAAGTGGGCAAGCACGGGTGCAGTCTGTAGACGCGTCTTCAATTCATCAAACGCCTGTTGCTGGGCTTCATTCCAGATAAACGTGGATCCGTCCTTCGTGAGAGCATTCAGGGGTGACGCAATTCTTGAAAAGTTCGGAATGAACCGTCGGTAGTAGGCGCAAAGGCCAAGAAAGCTTCGAACGTCTTTCACGTTAGAAGGAACACGGTAATTTGCGATGGCTGCCGTCTTCTCGGGGTCGGGGCGTACGCCGTCGCTGCTCACGAGATGGCCGAGAAATCTGAGTTCCTCGTAGCCGAATCGACACCTCTGAGGCTTCAACGTCAGCCCTGCAGTTCTGATAGGCTCGAGGACTTGCTTTAGCCGTTCAACATGTTCTTCGAATGTTCTTGCGAAGACGACAACATCGTCGAGGTACACCAGGCAGGTTTGCCCCTTCAACCCGGCGAGAACTCTATCCATAACACGCTGGAACGTCGCTGATGCTGTGCAAAGGCCGAAAGGCATAACCTTGAATTCGAGTGACGAGGAGTGACGAAGGCAGTCTTCTCACGGTCCCGTTCGTCGACTTCAATTTGCCAGTACCCCGTCTTGAAGTCCATGGAAGAGAAAAATTTTGCGTTTTGAAGGCGATCGAGCGTGTCGTCGATGCGTGGTAACGGGTAGACGTCCTTCTTCGTTATCTCATTGAGTTTCCGGTAGTCGACGGAGAACCTGAGTGTTCCGTCCTTCTTCTTCACTAGTACCACCAGCGATGCCCACGGACTGGTCGACGGCTGGATAATGTCATCTCTTAGCATCTCTTCTACTTGCGTTCGGATCGTTTCTCGCTCTTTGCAGGAGACCCGGTACGGCATGCGGTGAATTGGACGGGCCTTTTCGTCGACGATGATGCGGTGCTTCGCAATGGGCGTTTGTCTTACTTTCGACGATGCAGCGAAGCAGTCACTGAAATCGTTGAGCATCTGGAGAAGGGTTTGCTTTTGAGTTGTATTGAGTTGAAGGTTTACATCGAAATGTTCGGCCTCGTGTTCCGTGGTGACCGCGATGCGAGCAGTGTCCATCAGGCAAACATCCGTGGTGGAGTATTGGTCTACGATGACGGCGACTACCGCGCTGGGGGCGGGGGGCGTCGGGTGAAAAACGGGAAGGCCAAGTCGTCGGTGGGGACATCGGCGATAGACGTGGTTGGCCTCTTCGCAGTGGTAGCAGAGCGGTCTGAAGTCGGGAGTCCGCCAAACGTCCGTTTTGCGAAACGGCTGAGAGTGTGGTGGGACGCTCGGAGTAGGTTGGACAGGCCGAGGAGGCGTCCAACGGTTTCCGTAGTACGACGGACGAGTAGGGGGCACCTGTCTCACAGCGGCGGCGTAGGTTGGTCTCGGCACTTCGGCGTCGGGGTTGGCGGTTGACGATGTCTGGATTGCCTGCTGAACCTCGTCCTTGATGATCTTACCGATCGAAGACAAAGTGTCTTGAGCCTTCTCAGGACAGAGGAGAGCTCGTACTTCTTCGCGTACCACCTCTCGAATCAGCTGTCTGAGCGATCCGACGTCGAGGCCAGCGGTCGTGGAGAAAGCCTCGTAGCCCTGGTGTCGTTCGTTGACGGTAGCGCGAGAGAACAGGGTCCTCTCAATGCGGACGGCTTCGTCCAGAAAGGCGTCGGTCGTGGCGGGTGGATCCCGGGACAGGGCGCGAAAAATTTCTTCTTTTACGCCCCTCATGAGTCGCTGAACCTTCTTCTACTCGTCCGTGGATCTTCTTGGATCTTCTTCTCCTCGTATGCTTTGGGGTCAACTCACCGGGAGAGCCGGAACACATCTTCGACGAAGCCTGTAACGCTTTCGTTTGGCAGCTGGATCCGTCTCTGGAGCAGATGTTCAGCGCGTTCAGCTCGTTGTTGAAAAGCGAACGCCTCGCGGAGTTTGCTTTTGAAGACGTCCCAGGACGTGAGCGAAGTCTCCCGGTTCTCGAACCATGTCTTCGCGGTGCCTTCCAGGGAGAAATAGACGAGCTTCTGGTCGTCACACCAGTTGTTGAACTTGGCGATCCGCTCATAGTGGTCGATCCAATCGTCCACGTCGTCGTACTACTCCCCGCTGAATGTCTTCGGCGACCGTGCAGGGGCTATGGGCGTGGCAGCAGGTTGCGCCACTTGGGGACTGGTCTCCGCAGTCATCTTCTTCTTGCGTTTAGGGGGTTCTAATGGACCGAATTCTGCAGGCAGACCAAGCTGTCTTCTGCTTTGTCGCAGTTGGTCTTCCAGGCCGTTGTACAAGAATGCCCTGCATCTCCACCAGAAATGTCACGAAGCGAAATGGGTCGGCGAGTCTGTCGAATAAACAGCGAACGGTTTATTAGACTACTTGGTAGCAAAACACAAGAGTGATAGCTCTCTGAACACAACTGAGTCAAAGAATGAATGCTCCAGCTTGGAGCGCACAAGCATTTAAGCGTCGCGCCGAAAAGTCTAGAAACAGCACGTGCGTTTGCCAGAGAGCAGGCGATGTGTCCGCAAGCTTCTTGCTTCTTCTTCAGCATGCGCCGGGATGAGATGTACCGTTCGTGCCTGCCCTGGAAGTTTCGCGATGATGATTCGTGGCAATATACAGTATCCACTTGCCCCCGATCCGTCACACGAGAGGCACAATAGTCGACATACTCTACTAGGTTTGTTTCAACGGACTTTCCAGGAATAAAGCCATGTTGAGCCTCACATATCTTGTGCTTAAAGTAACGCATCAGTCTTGAATGTATAACAAGCTCAAATACCTTAGAGACAACTGCACAGAAGAGAAACCGGACGGTAATTGGTAACCGAAGTAACCGATCCCGATTTATGTAGTGGGACTACAACGGCACTTTTCCACAACAAGGGAAAAACACCAGACTCCAAGGACAAATTGAAAAGATGAAGCAATATGGGCATCAATATTTCACCGCATCCCTTTACAATGAACCCCGGGATACCATCCGAACCAAAGGAACGTTTCAGCTTCAGCTTTCTCAAAGCCAAACTAATTTCATAAGATTCTATACGAACAAACGATAAAGAGTAGTACCACTCATTATTTACATCCAAGTGTTTGACATTTAAAGAGTAGTTCGTGTAACATGCCTTAAAAACGACGCAAACTTATTCGCCACGTCTTGAGGTTCAGAACAATATCGCGTGTCATCAACCAACTGTATGGCCGAAATATGGTCTTTGGTATGATGTCTCACATATCTCCAGAAACTCTTAGGCGCACTGTATAAACTGTACTCGATTCTTCTTTGATAGGCTTTAAAGTCCAGTTTATACAAATGCTTAACTAACGTACGGCAGATCCTAAACTTCTCGTGCCAAACATTCAATTGAGTAGCTTGAACTTCTTATGGTAATGTTTCTTCTTTCGAAGATAATAAACTAGTCTATTCGAAAACCACGAAGGATAATAGGAAGACGATACACTTCTCCTTGGTATAAAACATTCTAAGCCATTTTTAATCACCGAAGTAAAGTTCTCTGTCGCAGAGTCTACATTATTATCATTCAATACTGACGACCAGTCATACGTATCAAAATATTTGTACAGCCCTACATAGTCGCCTTCAGCAAAATGATAAGATGGATAGCTCTGGGAACAATATTTACGCCCCTTACCCATGTAAGAGACAATAAACGGCGGATGAAAAGAATCCGGCTTGACAAGCGGGGCACAGGTAGGCACAATACCATCAACACCACAATTCGATAAGAAAAAATCGAGAACATTTCCCGAGCAATTCCTTAGACTATTGTACTGATAATAACCACCTATATCCATAAACTCAAACAGGCAATTTGCTTTCACCCCGCAGGGGGCATCAGCTTCGGCCGATGTTTGGTGAGTGGCGACACCACGTACCCCAGCCCCCAGTCCCAAGGTGTTATCCGTACCGTGCTGATGGGATGAGAGGCGAAGGGATAGAAGCCATGAACGGTGGCGGTCGGGGTCTTGGTCAAGCCCCGGCCGATGGGTGTAACAACCCCGGGACCTTCCCACATGTAGACTCAAGGGCATGAAATGTGGGTGACCGTTAGGAATGTCCTTGGTTATCAACAGTGCATGGGAAAAAAATCTTGAAACTTCTCTACGATCGGGGGTGGTAAACGCCCTCGGACCGATGGAACACTATTAAAAGAACCCTGCAAAGGATTCTCCCCTAAGTACATCGTCTTGTCCACTGCAGAGACAGAAACGGAAAAAAGCGTCCCACTTGGCAAATTATCTCCTTTTTTTATCGAAACGGCAGTGGCTTCCTTGTCGGGCAACATTACAGAAATAAAGAAAATGCGGTCCGGAGACCTCCTCCTTAAGTGCACCTCCCAGGCTGACTGCGAGAAAATTCTGAGTACACATGACATGTTGGGAACAAAGATTGCAGCTTCATACCACAAGACCTTGAACACGTCCCGAGGCGTCATTGCTGTACAAGAACTTATCGATGTTCCTGAGGAGGAAATCCTTACCAACCTGAAGGAACAAGGTGTTACAAATGTCAGGAAGGTGAAAATCAGAAAAAACAATGAATACATCATCACAAGGAATGTAGTACTGACCTTCGATAAGCCCACAATACCACAAACGCTTAAGGTGGGATACCTATCCGCAGAAGTGAGACCATACATCCCAAATCCGTTGCGCTGCTTTCGGTGCAACAGGTTCGGTCATGGTGCTGATGCGTGCAGAGGGTCGCCCTGCTGCGCTCGATGTGGCCAGACTACCCACGAAACTAAGGAATGTAAAGAGACAGAACAGTGTGTCAACTGCTCAGGAGAGCATCCAGCCTATTCGAGGTCATGTGCAAAATGGAAAATGGAAAAAGAAATACTACATATTAAGGTAACCCAGAATAGCAGCTATCCTGAAGCCAAGAAAAAAGGTCTCGCCATTTCTCTTTCAGAATTTTTTGCAGCGATAGTCAAAGAAAAACCAACGATGATAACACGATGCACACAAACAGATCCAAATCGCAACCAAACCCAAGGAGACCTACCACAGCTTGGTAAACCTGTAACTCCTTCTCTGACACCACCCCAACAGGTAGTGTCACCCCCGTCGTCTTCCATGGAGGTAAACTCTATGGATTGTGACGACGACTCGAGCTCGGAGCGCTCATTCGTGAGCACCGGCTCAACTACACGGAAACACCTGGAAGGTGGGCTATCGAGGATATCTCAGACAAAGAATTAGCAGATGCCCGCAAGAAGCCACCTCGCAAACGGATAACAGGTCCAAAGAAAAATACTTGAACATCCCTTTGCACCCCTGAAAACGTAAAATAGTTTTGCAAGTGGGAGTGCACATGAAATGTGTACGTCCTTCACGCAAATTATGCGCTCTTTACTGCAGTGGAACTGCCGAGGCTTTTATCATAATCTGGAAGACATACACTCCCTTTTAGAATAGCACGAACCTCTGACATTCTGCCTCCAGGAAACATACCTACGAGATAGTAGCAGAACAAATCTCTTCAAGAACTATAATGTTTTTACTAAACATAGAATCAACGCTAACCGTGAATCTGGTGGTGTAGCGATACTAGCGCACAAAACGCAGCCAGTGACAGAAGTTACACTCAACACTAACTTGGAAGCCGTTGCAGTGCAACTTAGCCTTGACCGAATTGAAACAGTGGTTTCACTGTACTTGCCACCATCAATGGTGCTAGAGCAGAGGGAAATTGACGACCTAATTGACCAACTTCCTACCCCCTTTGTTACTACGGGTGATCTCAACGGGCACAATCCATTGCGGGGCAGCACGCGATGCAACGCCCATGGTAAAATTATCGAAAACACGCTCTCATCACATTCACTGTGTATCCTGAATACGGGAAGCCCTACATTCTGCTGTAGTGCAAGCGGCACTCTAAGCCCACTAGACATATCCTTCTGCTCTCCCTCCTTGTTTCAGTGTCTCGAGTGGAGAGCGGAACAAGACCCGTACGGAAGCGATCATTTTCCGACTCGGCTCATGTATGTTACATCCTTTCAATCTATCTCCACACGAAGTCCGAGATGGATACTGGCAAAAGCTGACTGGGAGAGGTTTGAAAAAGAATCGACGTTAAGCCTCTCAATGATAGACAACGCCTCAGTAGACGAGAGCAATGAGAGAATTATACATCAGATAATAAAAGCAGTCATAAAGAGTATCCCACAGACATCAACAAAATTCCCGAAAAGGAAAAAGCCTTGGTGGAATGAGGAATGCCGAAAAACACGAAAAGAACAAAAGAAAGCGTGGGCTGTGTTCAGGAGACACCCTACGACAGATAACCTCTTAAGCTTCAAAAGAAAACGAGCCATGGCTCGACGCACCTACAAAGAAGCGAAAAAGCAATCTTGGATGCCATTTGTATCCACTCTTAATGAGCAAACCCCAACAAAGGTGGTCTGGGACCGATTAAACAAAATAAGGAGAAAGTACTCCGCTTTCACTGTGCCGCCGCTAATACTGAATACTGTGCCATGTAAAACACTCAAAGAACAGGCAGATATGATGGGGCGACACTTTGAAACTGTATCCGGCTCGGCACACTACAGCACAAGCTTTCTCCGAATAAAAGCGGAGGCTGAAAGAAGAACTCTGCCTACCTCTGGCGGAGAAAGAGAGCCGTACAACTCCGACCTTCGAATGGTTGAACTCGAAAGGACATGGTCAGGCACTAATCAGACTGCGCCTGGGCCGGATTCAGTCCATTACCTGATGCTAACTCACCTGTCCACAAGGTCTCGTGAAGTGCTCCTAGCCCTTTTTAACTCTGTGTGGCGCAAGAGCACACTCCCTTCCGAGTGGAAAAAGGCACACGTAATACCAATCTTGAAACCAGGAAAAGACCCAACATTGACAGCAAGCTACCGGCCGATAGCTCTAACTAGCTGCATAAGAAAAACGTTTGAGCGACTAATAAATAACCGTCTTCGATACCATTTAGAGGCAGAGGGAATAATCGCAAAAAAATCAATGTGGGTTTCGCGCCGGACATTCAACGATTGACCACCTTGTACGACTCGAAACACAAATAAGAGAAGCATTCGTGCGAAGGCAACACTGCATGTCTGTCTTCTTTGACATAGCGAAGGCTTATGCTACAACCTGGAGGCACGGCGTTTTGCTGGATCTCCATGCATATGGTATCTGAGGACGCCTTGAGCGCTGTATCGAGAATTTCTTACGAGATAGGTTCTTTCAGGTGAAATTGGGTACCACACTACCCGAGGTTTTCTGTCAGGAGAATGGTGTACCCCAGGGCTGTGTACTTAGTGTAACACTATTTATCATAAAGATGAATTCCCTGGCAAGGGTTATTCCACGGGTTATTCCAAGAGTGTATCGTACTCGATGTATGTAGATGACCTGCAGGTATCTTACAGTTCATATAACCAGTCGATATGTGAAAGACAGGTACAAATGAATATAAATAAGCTCGCCAAATGTACAAGAGAAAACGGTTTTAACTTTTCTGCAGAAAAGACAGTATGCGTGATGTTCTCTCGAAAGAGGGGGCTACTTCCAGACCCAGCATTAATTATGAATCAAATAAACATTCCAGTAGAGAAAGAACACAAGTTTTTGGGGGTGATCTTCGATCACAGGCTAACATTTGCAAGCCACATCAAATATGCTAAACAGAAATGCCACGCAGCATCAAACATACTAAAGATATTGCCACACACATCTTGGGGAAGTGACAAGGGAATGCTACTCAAGGTATATAATTCAGTTGTACGATCACGCATTGACTACGGTTGTATTGTTTATGGATCTGCCAGAAAGTCTACACTCAAGATGCTTGACCCCATTCACAACCAGGCCATGAGACTAGCGACTTGTGCATTCAGGACCTCTCCTATCGACAGCCTCCTTGTGCAATCGGGGCAATACTCCCTGGAGAGACGAAGGCACTATTTGATGATGCTCTACTGCACAAAAAACAGGAGCAACCCCCGAAACCCAGCTTACGTGGCAGTCCAAGAAACCCGGTTTAAGCGTGTATTTGAAAATAAGCCATCGGCTACTCCACCTCTAAATTTGCGTGTGCGACATGCGATGCAGAAATATGGCATGCAGGTATATTATCTGGTCGCCCCAATGATCAATGAAACACATGGAGCATTCAGGTATCTTAGTACGACCAGTCGCTGTTGAGATACGACAAGAATGATACTTCACACTCTGTAATTGAACAGGAATTCCTGGCTTTAAAAGAAACCTTCGGACAGCACCAACCAATTTACACGGATGGGACAAAACGTACAACCGGCACTGTGCTATGATATGCGCTGACTTGGTTCAGAAGCAAAGGCTTCACAATGATGCCAGTATATCCACAGCTGAGCTCACTGCAATCAAGATGGCACTAGAGCACATACTAAGCAACAGCATTCAACGTACAGTCATATATACAGACTCATTAAGTTCCATTAAAACACTGGTATCTCTAAGGACCACACGTAACTTTCTTGCTTTACATGTTCGCAGTCTCCTAAACAAGACTTATGCCAGAGGGCTTGAGGTGAAGCTAGTATGGGTTCCCAGTCACTGTGGCATTGATGGGAACGAGCAAGCTGATAACGCTGCTGCATCATCCTTGAATGAAGATGTGTCGTTGCTCACCATACCTCTTCAAGATTTCAGACCGGTTATGAAGAGACCAATTATAGAAGAATGCCAGCAGCAATGGGATACCAAGGTCAACAATAAGCTACACTTGATTAAACCTAGGATAGCAGAAACAGATGTGAAGCAGACAGACAGATTCACTGACGTAATATTGTGCAGATTGCGGATAGGCCATTCATTTCTGACGCACAGCTACCTACTACGCAGAGAATACCCACCAGAATGCCGCCATTGCAATGTCCAGCTCACTGTGGTCCAGCTCCTTATAACTTGCCCCTCGTTTGAAAATGCTCGCTTGAAACACTTTGCCGTACTATACAAGCACAAGGTTCCGCTTCATCCGGCCATTCTTCTAGGTGACGAGCCAATGGTTGAACCTGATTCCATTATGAATTTCCTTAGAGATTGCAACTTCCTCAACCAACTCTAGTGCCATCTTGACTCCTACATGTAGAGAATGGGCAGACAGAGAAACTCCCGCCCGGGGCTGTGTCCTAAAGTCCTTTTAAGGACACAGGAGGATTGGCGACTCCCTCGCCCAGGACACCCCGCGGAATCTCTTAGGTAGGGAGTTGGGTGATGCCCTCACCCGAGGCAGCCCCGAAGTCTCACATGAGACAGAGGAGGATTGGCAACTCCCTTGCCTGGGGTTGCCTCAAAGTCTCGCCCATTCACACCCCACATGGGTGACTTTCATCATTCACTTGATTATCAAATTGCCATAGTCACAGCTTTGAATTGTTTAACTATATAGAGGCTTGCTATACTTAACCATTGTCTTGGCGTAGTATGGCCAGAGCTGCTGTTGCGCCAAAAAACCCCAAATCAAATCAAATCAAAATAAAATTTGCTTTTCCTTGCTTCCTGAGCATCTTTGCTTGAAATAACATCCGTAGTCCAGTCAATCCCAGCAATGTTAAAGTCTCCATATATATGCACTCTAAATTTCGTGACATCTATAGCTCTACTCAAATTCGCAATATGTTCACAAAACGAGTCCGCACAAAAACGTGGAGGAAAGTAGTAGTTACCCACGAGGTGGCTGTAGCCATCTGCAGAAGGGACTTCAATCCAGACACATTCAGGGTAAGTCTCAAGGTCGTGCCTCCTATAACTTCGCATATTCGCTATATATACATATAAAATAAACCTGACTCCATCCAAAACACACGCACACACACAAAAAGAAATGAGACACCTATTCCCTACCAATACACAGAGCGACCAAAAACAATTACGAGTAATAACAAATAATTTAGTTCCTACAGAAACATTAAATACCAAGCAAGGCAGCAAATGGAAGACAGAAGATTGAAGCAGCGGAAACAACAATGACTAAAGAAAGAAAGAAGAAGAATGATGTAAAACAGCTAAAATTATATAGTTAGCCAGAATGTTACAATCCCGGAAAATGCAACAAACGATTCCTTAGCTAAGTTTATATAGTACCAAAATGTCATAATCCTTTACTTGTTCAAATTCATGTCCTTGAAAGTCTCAAGAGACTCAATAAATCCGCCGACAGCCTTGCACGTTTTCTGTGCTGTGGTTTTGCTGATGGTATATATAACACTCACGCCCTTTTTTTTCTTTTTTTGACAATTTCGATTCCGTGTAATACTTCGTGGAACAGGGATTGAAGTGCTTCTTATTCTTCTACCTAACTTTCCTTTCATTCATTTATTTCAAAATCCCCCCCCCCCCCGCGCACGAATTGATTAACGGCCGCTCCTGCACTTGCTCTGTGAAACGTTCCTCCTTGGGTGGTTTTTTTACCTTTGTACGTGCTTCAAAGGCTCATCATGTGTGGGTGAACATCCCAAGACCTTCCTGTGAGCGCTTAATTTTCGTATAATTTGCATAAAACCGTCAGCAGATTTCTAACCCTAATCACAGACCATGTGATTGCTAACTTTTGATCTACTGCACCTAGATCGATGATCTAGGTGTCTATCGATAGATCTTTCATTCCGGTTCATGAATATATAAAAATTTTGAAAACTGCTTTGAAAGGCGACTGCTAGTTTTTAAGAAATATCCATAAAACCACGCTCGATACGAGCGCTGGGCGCCGCCATCTTTGTAAGACTGCTATTTGGGCTCGACCTCGAGGAATGGCGCCGCCGTCGAACGACGATGGGCCCCCTGGCGAGCTCTGGGGAAAATAAAGTAACCGAGAGGGAAAGCGCGACCAGCATACGACGTTTTCTCGACGGGAAAGCGTCGACGGCTCGACGGTTTTCCGCTGAACTCCGAAAACAATAGGCGCAGGTCAGTTTCGCCGACGTCTGCGGTGAGCAGATCTCGACGGTTGACGCCGGAAGTAACGCGTCCTTCCTGACCAATTGGGTGTCTTGCCGGAAGTTTCCGCCTGAACAGCTAACTATCATGGCGTGCGGCGTAGAGATGTGTGCACCGAGGGTTCCATTTACCATTTCGTGAGCGCAAAATGAAAGAGACAAGGGAGATAGCGCATGAACTGAAATTGAGGACGCAGGAACATTCCTCTCATGCAACGAACAAAGGGAGAGAGAGAGAGAGATTATGGTTTTAATGGCACAAAGGCAAACAAAGGCCATAGAGCGTCAAAACTACGGTGAGTGTGTGTGAGATGCTTATGGGAGAGATGAGAGTGGGATGTGAGAGTGTGTGGTAGTTAAAAGCTATCTACAGGTATGAGCGATGAGATGGACCAGGATAAGAAAGAGAGGAGGGTGAACAGGCTAACGTGCTTGGCGGACGATAACAAGTGAGTATCTACAAGTGTGAGCGATGAGGTGATCCAGGATGAGATGTTTACATGAGGAGTTCGGTGATATTAGATAAAAGCGGGGCAATACTTAACATCTACATCTGACTATGTAATCCACACATGGTCAAAAATTGGATGACGTTATCAAACGGCACAAGAGGAGTGTCACCCAGTAGAAGGGCTGGGTGGAGTGGGACATGGTATCTGTAGAATGCGGTGAAATGCTGTTGGCGTTGGTGTTCGAAGTGAGGGCAGGATGGCAGTACGTGCAACACAGTCAAGCTGTCACCGCAGTGCGCACAAGCTGGCGGATCCTGACCTCTCAGTAGGTGGTGATGCGTGAGCCATGTGTGCCCAATCCTCAATCTCACGTGAAGAACTTCGGAGGATCTGTTGATGTGTTCAGTCCGATGCGGGGAGGAAACGTGTGGCTGTGTGAGGTGTAGCCTGTTATTTTCTTCCATGTCCCACTCCTGCTGCCACTGTGTGTAGACAGCTCTCTTTAACACTGGCAGGATGTCTTGGTAGGGTAGTCCTAGAGCTGACTCCTCTTGTGCCAACGATCGCCGAGCCTCACGGTCGGCTCGTTCATTCCCCGGGATCCCAGTGTGGCTGGGCACCCAGGAGAGACAGATTGAAAAGCCTCGGGAACAAAGTTGGGTCGCAAGCGCTCGTACTCGCTTGACGAGGTGTTTCTTGCTGTCATAGCATGAAAGCAGCGCACGCACAGAGCTTAGCGAATCGGAATAAATTACTGAATTTTGAAGGTCGTTTTGTTGAATGTGCCGCAGAGCCAGGAGAATCGCGTAAAGCTCTGCGGTGAAAACTGTGGCGTTCGTGTTCAGGCGTGCCGTCATAATAGAATCACCTTCAAGGGCAACGGTCGCCACACCATTGCTTACTTTGGTCCCATCAGTGTAGATTGCATGGTGGTTCCCGAAGTTACGGTGAATCTCCAGGAATTCCTGGAGAATGACAGTGTGTGCAGTGGATTGTTTGTCAAAGTGTGTCATTTTTAAATTGGATTGTATGAGATGTCTCTGCCAAGGCGCAGCATCGAGGACTGCCTGCTGCAGGGGAACGCCAAAGGGACTGAATCCCAGACGGGAACTCGCCGCCTGCACGCGAAGCGGAAACGAGGGTACAACAGAGGGCTTTGCAAGGAAGAGTCGCTCCAGAGCGGGGTTCACACTACAGTGTAGAACTGGGTCATCGCACTGGCATCTGTACTTTAGCGCAGCCTTCACATGTTCAAATTGTCTCCGTCTCTCGAGCGACCATTCATTGCCCTCAACATACAAACTCTTCACAGGGAACGTCCGGAAGGCAACGGTGGCGAGTCGGATGCCTTCGTGGTGGATGGGGTCCAACACCTTCAATGCCGAAGGCCGCGCTGAGCCATACACGACACTCCCGTACTCAATTACTGATCGCACAACCGAGTCATAGACCCGCAACAGTGTGACTGTGTCGGCTCCCCACGATCGATGGGATAAAACTTTGAGTATGTTGGAGGATTTCAGGCACTTCTGTTTTATATAGTTTATGTGTGGCACAAAAGACAGCTTCTTGTCAAACACCACCCCCAGAAATTTTTGCTCATCAGAAACTGGTAGTGTGTTGCCACCGAGGAGCAGCGAGGGCTCAGCAAGTCGTCGCAGTTGCAAGTCAGATTGTTGCGATGGTTGTTTGCGAAGTTGACGACGCAATCACTCGAAGAATACGCATTTCCTTTTTTATTATTCTGTCGCACTCAACAAGCAACTGAAGCCATCTTCCTGAAGCTTCCGATCCGTTCTTGGGCTCCCCGAACACCTACACGAGATTGACGGATGGAAGCTTCAGGGACACAAGAGGAATGTTCCTGCGTCCACAATTTCAGTTCATACGCTATCTCCCTCGTCTGTTCATATCACTGTTCCCGGATCGTTCTTGAGCTGTGACAAAATTAAAAGCTTTTGTTGACAGCCATCTGTATATTCTTTTTGCAATCTCCTCTCCTCAACCCGGCCTCTGGATGTCAAATAAAGTACTCATTGCTCGTTCTAAGTTTCTGTCGTCTGCTTCTTGTCGTGTTTCTTCATCCTCGAGTTGAGATGGTTTCACCGGGAATGTCAAAAGCACTCTTAAATGAAAAGCTTGTCGCTGAAGTGCACATGCGAAGGCCTCTATGGGATATGAGATGTCGTGAATACAAGGACCCGAAGAAAAAACACCTCTTGTGGATTAAAGTTGCCGAAACGCTCAACTGGAACGGTAATTCTAAGCTGCTTTCACTGTAAAATGCAATGATAAATTCGAATCTGAAAACTGAACGCGGTTCAATTAATCACATTGCTCCCCACTCAGTCACTGAAGTTCAAAACAGATGGAAGAGCTTACGAGATGCATTCGCGAAACGACTCAAAACGATATTGCAAAAGAAGAGGAGCGGCGGGGGCTCGGGAGATATCGAAGAAGTGGATGCAGACAGCGACGACTGGACACATTTTAAGCAGTTATTCTTCCTTAAAGACAGATACAACACCACGAGGTAAGCAACTAGGACACTGTGGTCAGAGTCTTTTTTACACTCCCTGCTTGTTTTGTTTTTTTCTAGTTTTGAACAGGGATGGGCAAAAATATATTTTGGTGGTTTTAAATACTTGTCATGTCACCATCACTTGTAACCTCACAAAGGTGGGCAATATCATGACTAACGTTCTTAGGGAATGTGCATCCTAGGCAGACTTCTAAGGGAACTGTGCTGACATATGTGTAAATACTTTCATAAATGCATCGAATGAGCAAAAGATCAATGCGGACTGAGTAACTGTTAGTATTGGTATTCAAGGATCGTTAGAAACAGCATTCCTGCATCATGGTGATTTAAAGGATTAAATGATTCTGTCATCCATGCAGCTCCTGTTTGATCAGACTGTGTTGGTTTGCGAAACCTATAACATCGATGCTATTCGACTGCTGACATCATGCTTTCTATCCAGGACATCTTGAAATTTACAGATGTGTCCCCTGCCTGCATCTAATAGCAGTGAGACAGCACAGTCATTACTTGAGAGTATGGTGACAGGTTCAGGACACACAGGTTCTGTTTGCCTCTCGGGATTGACCCCTAGCTGCACATCACCACCTACAATATCCCATTTGTTACCACATGCCCCACCTTCCCCAGTTGCTTCTCCTCATATACCATGTGAAGATGATGCGACACGACCCTGTGAGACCCAGCCTGTCACTCCACTTTGCCAACCTTTATCCTCCCAACCAAGAAGAAAATGTACCAGGAACTGAAACAACCATGAAAGGCTTGATGCTGAACTGCGTCTCATTGATCAGCAGCTGCAGCAAAGGCCCGACGAACATGACAGCCTCGGAAACATAATTGCAGAAGGTGCGCGACGCTGCCGACGCGAGTATTTGCATGGTTTAGAGTTGAATTGTTGACGTTCTCCACAGGTATGAAGAAATGAGCAGGCAATAAATAGTAGCATGTGCTGTGCAACCGCATGTTATTTCACAAGTAGACAAAAATGTACAACATGATACAGTATCAACAATGTATACAGCATAGTGGGTGTATTCCAAATACACAGTCAATGATGCATCACAATAAGTGGAGAATATTACCGCTATGTGTTCGAAAAAAAGGTTCGAGCTGCTGGTCACCTATGCAACATATCTAGAGCACTGTGTATGTATATGGTATAGGAATATGTACATATACTCTGTAATTTTCCTCCTGTACAGATAGAAAAAAGCTGTACGCGGCAGCGCTGATGCTATTTTTGCAGGTGGAAATCCTGTGGGAAAGCACATGCAATTACTGGGTTCACCTAAAACTGTACTATGTTGTAATTCCCCCAAAACATAAGCTAATTCATAAATTTTAGGTAATTAGTTGTCAAGTTATGCCTTCCAATAGGATGTCCATCAGGCTTCTATGTGCAAGGGCACTGAAACGGAAACAAAGCAAGAAATCAGGTGCGAATGAAAGAATTGATTATGAGCTTAAGATAATCGATGCACAGCTTCAGGACAAGCCAGACTAATATGACAGTTTCGGGAAATTGATTGCAGAGGCCATGCGTTGCTGCTGGCGATAACATTATATAGCTTAACATGCTAACTGCTCGAGTTTCTCCATGAAGAAATGACTTTGCAATAAACATTTCTCAATGTTGTACAACAATATCTTGTTTTACCATTTGACAATAATGAATAACCATTCTAACATTACTGATGAACTTCATATACAGTAGACTGGGTATACTTTGAAAGATGCAGTTGATGACACACGACAAAAAAGGGAGATTAGCAACAGTTTAAACTGAGAGCTTTCTATGGAAAAGGATTTCAACAGCAGCGCCTATTCACGAATAATTCATCAGGCGACGTTTGTAGAACAACCCCCACAACACACAAAATTTATACAATAGTAATATACAAAACATATAGTACAACACAGCCATATCCACAGCCTATAACCATTCACATTTGTTTTCATGTAACAAAAGGAGTCACTATTCATATGTACGTTAGGGTTGCCACCTTCTCCATCAGCCAATGACATGGGAGGGGCAACGCAGTGGGCTTTGCATTTGAATTAATACGATGTATCAAAAGTTTTTTTTTAATGTACCCAAACGTTGCTTTAGTTACCTGAGACTACAGAAAACCAGGACAGCCTGGTCACGCCGAAAGCCTAGATAAGCATTCAAGGGGTTGAGACACCTTCATAGATGTGATTCATTACATCGTGGACACATTGCACTGCAGCTAAATACAGAGGGGGAAAAGGTATTCTTCTATGTGCCGTACTTAGTGAGATACAAGCCCTCAAGCACACCCCCGAGCAAAGCGCAGACGTCACAGACCTCAGAGTTGTGTGGATTTTTATGGGCAGCTGTAAGCACGTGACTTCTTGTGCGCTACCTCACTGGCGGCAATGAGGTCTGTGATGAGAGAGGCACATACGCTTTGGTATCTGCGGTGCCTATTTTCTTTGCTTATATTACCCTCCAGGCTGTGAAACTTTCAGTGCAGGTTCACATCAGTGGAAATAACCATTTTTTATGTTTATCTGGGATAACCTGGGATGACCTGTCAAAACCCCTTTTTGGCCAGCTGGAATGCATAACGTTGCATTTTATTGGTTCTGTCAATTTCATTTACATTGTGCCCAGTTCTGTGTGAGCTATCTCAAACTATGCACTCTATGGGGAGCTGCACCTGTCCACTGTACGCATTTCACCTTCACCCAGACACAAAAAGCAAGACTTCAATTCCATAACTGTTCGGGTGAAATCCGGAGAGGTGACAATCCTAATGGACATCTTACATGAAGAAATTACCCTTCATTGTGGTTGTACCCTTGCCCACTGCCATGACAACTCCTCAGCTGGACTACAGAAGTATTTAGTAAATGCTTCCCAGCTTGCAGCGGCATCCCTGCTGAAGTTTCTTGCATGGGTGCGATGCAGAGAAGGCAACACTGAACAACCCTCCAGCTCCTGATGCCATCTTCCTTCAGTAATGTTGCTGTAGACATCCTGATTGTCACCATAGCCCACAGTGTCATTGTTGTGAGTGCTCAGGAAATTGTCAAGCACACAAGCTGCCTTTACAACACCATCTGCATTTTCTGGTATTAAGTTGATGGTCCTCAACAGGATCCTCCACCGTGCACAGAGAATGCCGAATGCGTTTTCAACGCAGTTCCTACATGCAATGTAAATGGCATGTATAAGAATATTGAGCTCATACAAGTTTGTAGAAAGACAGCTAGGACAACAACAAAAACAGAACAGAGCAGAAAACATTAACATAAGGAAATAAAACATAATTATATTGTTAGGAGGTTCTGCACACACTTAAAACGAGACTTCTGTGGATGCAGCACCTCTTCAAGCTACAAAAATGACCATGTGGTTTTGTCTGCATGTTCTTATGCTATTTTCTGTTTCGTTTCTTACTTTGTGGATTTTTTGGCTCCTTGCTCAGTTCAACTTGTAGTACACAATTATATTACCCCACACGTGTCTGTCATGGCATGTTACACTTTAGTGTAACATTTCCATAACATGCAGTTTCATGCATAAAACACTTCTTCTAAATTAATGAAGATGCCCTTAACATTTACCCACAGTTTCGTGTCAGTCCTAGTAACTGTGTGGCTTGCAAAATGCTACACAAATATGCATAAGTATTCTACATGAAACAGTACAAAACCATACAACTGAGGTACTGTTATGCCGCCGTAAAAGTGCTAACAAGCAACATGTAAAAGTAATTGTATATCTAGAACTTTGCAAAATATATGCATTACCTGGCACGGCTCAACCGTAGGTTGAAGACCCTATTTTCTGTAGGCAGGCCGAGGCCTGGGTAGGGCCTCAGAAAATCAGGTCGCAGCTGGAACGCCTCATCCCCAATAAACCCGTGTGGAGTAACAAGGTCGCTTCCAGGCAGTTTCTTCAACCCTGGGGTGTCCAAGGTGCCGCTTTCAAGGTGGTGGCATATTGGAGATGCCTTGAACACCCCAGAATCACTTTGTCGTCCCTCACCGCCAACATCAATCAGGACAAACCTGTAGCGGCTGTCTATGACAGCCATCAGGACTATCGAAAATGTCCCCTAGAGGACAAGAATACCTTAATAAATATGCACACAAGTAGCAACAGAGCTATGTGACACAGCTATGACATTATGTATGTGATATTCAGAGAACAAAAAAATTTGGGCTACATCAAATGCCAGTTGTTTTAATGTATATGTAAATAACAGTGGTGGGCAGTATCGCAGATACATGTATCTTCGATACAATCTTTCGATACATTTTGTGTATCGGTATTAGGTATCTCGTGCCAAAAATGAGAGCATCCGAGTATCGGTGTCGAAAATACATTTTTACTGTATCGTGTATTTTAACGATACTCGATACTAAAAAAAGACGCAAATGTTGAGGCTGTTGTGAGACTTAGGGTCAGCGGCGCTCGCTCAGGCGGTAGTACAAGCCAGGCAGCAGCGGCCTAGACATGTCGACCATAATTCGTTCGAAGCTTACGTCCGCGCGCGCGCTCCATCGTCAAGGTCGCACGGAGAGGATGCCCTGGGCCCTGCCCTGGGACGCGCTCGTTGGCGCGCGCGGCTTCTAGTTGGTTCCAGAAGAATTTCTTCCGTCTCTTTCTACGGCGGGCGCGCCGAAAACGCCTTACACAGGACCAACCTCACGGCTTCTGGAACTGCGCTGCCCGATGTTTCCCCTCCTCAGTGCGCAATAGCACGTCCACTTGACTTGAAGTGTGGATTCCGCGTCTGCCATGCGGAAAGAATAACCGCCGGCTTAGCTTGAGCACTGTAACCCGTTCTACAGCTCACAATTCACAACGGCCAACTAAGAAAATCAAGTCAGAGGCAAAGTCAGAGGCTACCGGGTAAATACTGCAGTACCAAACGATAAAAGCAGCAGAAAAAAAGTTTCAGGTTTATTCGTATGTAGAGTCAAGTGCTCACAGACCGGTACGCACGAAGAACATTGTCTTAAAGAATTGTTTTTTGCTAGGCTGCTTATTGATGCGATCGTTTAACGTACCCATGGCTTCAGTCTAAAGTCCTAACAAGACTAGCTGCTTAGACAGTGCAGCTTCATTAAATCCGTGCGGTCGGATACGTTCAAGCCCTGTCAGAAAAAGTGCGCTATAAAAATACACTAAAGCTCTAGAAATAACAAATAAATGTTTTTACTTTACCCTAATCATATTACCAGCTTTATTATATTGTTCTTTCAGTGATGTAACCCAGGCAGCACAAACCCTCGGGAAAAGAATGGGAACGCAATGGGAGCTCCGGCTCCTGAACGGGCGATAGTGCCCGACTGGTTCCCAGCGGTGTGGGAACTGAGGAGGTAGAACATAAGAGAAGATAAGGTAGTCCCCCGACCGTGCCCTGATCATTTCCCGCTCTGGTCTCCTTTTGGTCATGTAAACAATAATATAGGATCGCTCCCCGGTGCTGCTCTGATCATTTCCCGGTCTGGACTGACCTTGGTCATGTGACCAAAATATAGGATCGCTCCCCGATGCTGATCTGATCACTTCACGATAATCAGTCACATGACCGGGGTGCAGCAACGGATTTCTCTTTCCAGACAGTCAGGCGCCGAGTGATGCAATCACGTAACCGACAGTTTCGAATCTGGCCAATGATGTTCCTCGATCATCCAGCCGTGTTTGCACTGTCGGAGTCCCCGTCGCTCTCGCTGCGAGAAACGAATGTATCCGGCCGTGCTCCCGAAACTTTTGAGGAATTCCAACATTTTTAAGCGATTCATCGAGTGGTAAGTGCTATATCTATTTGTGGTATTCCTCGCATTGATAAATGTTACTCATAGATGCTTTTCAACATGAGTGACAGCGTTCTAGAAGGCTTCTCTCGAAACTTAGCATCGCATAGTTTCGATTTCAGTGATCCATTGTGGTTTATGCGTTGCTTTTAGGATAATGGACTCCGTTTTGGTGAAAATATGGTTCAGTAAAGTGTGGAATCGTATGTATTGTGTATTTGACATCAAACGAAATGTACCCATTTCTCAGGATGACTGCGTGCTGCAGCTGTGCTTTTCATCTCCTGCGTGCGTACAAAACTGGAATGCTGGAGGACTTCAGCTCAAGGTTGGTTTTTGGAGTCAGTCTAAATAAAAGAAAAGAAAAAAAAGGAACCTCCGAAGCGAATAAATTATTCCGCTTCAATCCGTTTGCGCAATGTGATCGACGCATGATATGTCAATTTCTTTGAAACTGTGAGTGGATGAAAGCTATCCTGATCTTTCATTCAGAATGTCATGCTGGACCACTACCAGAGCGTGCTTAAAGGAATCAATGCCTTGATGAAGGTATCACCGAAGTGCCCACCACCAGCTCTCTGCCTCAGAGCCAGTGATGATGGTCAAGATTTTTCTAGCGGATCTTGTCATGTCATGCTGAAAACTGTAAGTTTGGCTATTTGGTCTGTATTCAATGACGTGTGCATCATGTGGTGTGGTGTACTTTTCTCAGTGTAACCCTGACCTCGAGCTATCTTCCACTTTCAGAATCTACCCCGCACTTCGGTTACAACACTATGACCTATCGCGCTGTGATGATTGCTTGAAAGGAATACAGTCTGGTATGCTGTGTTGTTTTTCTTTTAGAAGAACTTCAGGTATCCGTAATAACAGGCCTTCCTAGCAAGAAAGCCATAAGAAAAGGCATCTTCTTGATACATTAATATTTCTCCTAAAGACAAGGGTACGAGTCACACTACATGTGCCATACTGCACTCTCAGAAAAAAGGGTGGACCTTTTAGGAGGTAATAGCTGTCGCATATGTTGTGCCTAAAAGGTTGCAAAGTTCTACCTGCTACCTCACTCTCTGCCACGAATAATAGGGTTACCGCTTCTGATTCGGTGAGAGAGGGGGGCGTGCACCTTTTTGTTGTAATTTGGATGGATGATAATTTTTTTTACCAGCTTTTTACACCCCTTATCATGTTGGCTTAGGAGGTAACTAAGGAAGTTACCACCTTCTCACGCCTTTTTCCTTAGATTGTGGTTCCCAAATTGTCTCTATGTTGTCCTCGTATTAGCAAAGGTGCGCGAATATTTCTTCTATTTTCTTAAAAGAAGGTATAGAAAGATCATGCCACATGTAGTACGGATTCTCAAGTTGTTCACGTGTTCCATGTTGTTGGGCGTAACTCGTTACCAGTAACTCGATACCGTAACTAGGCTACTCTGCTTAGCTATTTTCAGTAACTTTTTGCATAGCTCTTTGCTTTTGGGCTCCAGTAACTTCTTGAAGAGCTCGTTCCTTTCCCTTTTTCTTTTGTTTCGGGGGGGGGGGGGGTTAAGTTCGTCAAAGTAACTTGAAGAATGTTCAAAGTTCCTTTTGTTCAATCCTGGTCTACAAACATCGCAGGCTGAGTCCTCCCCCCATGACTTGAGATGAAAGATGGCACGTGCATGGCGCGACTAACTCCGGTTACACGGTGTTGTTACACGGTGAATGTTACAAATCATGTTTTAGCCGAGCATTAGGAAGCTCAGGTATCGCGCATCTTAACGATTAGAAGTGTATTGATAATGATAGAGGGCATTGAGTAGCAGGATTAAAACTTTGCACAGTTCTACGATATGTATGTTGGGGACAACTCGTAGAGCATAAACTTGCTTTGTGCTCCTTTTTCATGTGCCTTATTACGAGATTAAAATCATCAAATCCCTTCCTAAAGAGGCTCGTAAATGTAGGCTTCTTTTGTCGTAGCAGATATTGATATCATTTTTGTATATCAAGACTATTTTGAAACGTCTTGAATCGCCCATTGTGACAGCAAGGTCTGAATTAACCATATAGACAGGTCAAGAGCTGAAAAGTATATATATTGAGTAGCAAATAACTTGAAGGTAACCTGTTACATTTCTAAAGTAGCTTAACTTCACGTCAATTTGCATTACGTTTTATTACGTGTAACTGCATTTGAAATTTAGTTACCGGACGGTTTCACGTCAGTTCAGGCAGGGAGGTCCCATCGACCTCCTGGGTCTTCAATATTTTTGATATTTATAAGCTTATCGTATATTATGATCAACTTTTTTGCCGAATAGCTTTCGTGCAAAAAAATTGAGAAAATCCGGCCCTGAATTCTGATGTTTCAGTTTTGCCGTGTTTGCACGCGTATACCTCCCGAGTGTTAAGAGATACTGTTGTGAATTTTTTTTATGCTGCTTTATTATGTATACAGGCCAGCTGTCAGAGAGCAAATTTTAGCGCGCAGGTGCAACGCTGTGTGCTATAAAAAATGGCGAACATGCCCTTTCGCGCACTTTTGTCCTGATTTCAACGCCTGATATCTCTGGCTATAGATGTCCCTGACCGCAATACTTGGTATCAGCTCACTCATCTTTTAATGCTCTTTCATCTGATATATCTATCCTGCATATACTTCCTAGCGGCATGTGCTTAAATAGGCAAATGTTTAGGCGTATTTCGAAATAAACGTGGATTTTGCGCGTGTATTTCTCAAAAAGGTCCCACTTAATTTCGTATATATTTTCCCAGGATATGGCCCGATGTTAGGCCTTTCACCTAACGCAAAAACTTCTTCTCCAAAGGCGTATACTACTGATTAGCGCGTTAAAACGCGGCCCCACTGCGTACGAACGTGTCGGAAATATCGACAGCCAGAGCAAGAAGCGTCGAAGTTTGAACAAAAGTGCGCGACATAGCATGTTCGCCGCTTTTTATACGATACAGTGCTCCACGTGTGCGCCTAAATTTGCGCTCGGAGTGCTGGCAGGTAGGTATACTAAAGCACAAAAAAAAATGCACTACGATATCTTGTAGGACTCAGGATGTATACACGTGGAAACACGGAAAAATTGCAACAATCGAATTCAGGGCTGGATTTCTCGATTTTTTCCACGGAAAGTATTCGAATGATTAATTCTACCAATGTTGATCATCATCCGCGATGAGCGTCTAAATATATATGAAAACTCATGAAAATTCAGAAGGTCCATGGGACGTCCCTGTCTGAGCTAACGTGGAACCGGCCTACAATTATGTTCTGGCTAACCTTTTCAGTGGCTTCCATCTTTCAACAGTTAGAACTTAACTGATAACGAGTTCCAACTTCTATCTCTGTTCCATATAATCTGTGTTAAATGAATATCTGTGAACTAAATAGTACATATGCGGGACTGGTGGTTATATACTTTCAATGTAACTCTCTTTCTTTCATTGCTGGTGTCCTGCACTCAACGCAGGGAAACATCCCACATCCTCATCATCCATTCATCTATGTTGTTGTTGTTGTTGTTGTCATTGCTGGTGAAGTGATGCATTAAAGAACCCATGTATTTTGTGACTATGATGCAATAAAGAGTTTTCTACAATGACATATTGATTTTGTTTTTAAAAATCGCGCAAATTAACTCTTGTTTGGGGGGTAGGAGGTACCCGCAAGTGTGCATTGGCTGCACCTCGGGCAATCGTTGGGGTACGATACAGGCTGCCGATAACGGACCATTAACATCCCCGTGTTGCAAACCGTATGCCGGACCATGGTCGGGAGCCGACCCGGTCGGGTCGGTCGCCGCCGGCGCACCGACGTTGGGTCGTCGCGCTGTGCTGCCTGGGAAACTTCGCGAATCATAACACCAGCTTTATTATATTGTGATTTCAGTAATATAAACTTCGCTAATCATAACGCCAGCTGTATTATATTCGGAATTTCAGTTATGTATCGAAGTATCGACGATACAGTACCAAGTACCTGTATCGAAAATCAATTTCGGTTCTGTATCTTGTATCGGTATCTGAAATACAATTTTTGAGGGTATCGAGTATCGGCATCGAAGATACTTTTTGGAAGTATCTTGCCCAGCCCTGGTAAATAAGGTGTACAAAGCACAATTTTCCAGTATGCGGATGACAAAGTTGTCATCGTTGACAGAAATAATTATCGAGATACTGCATCGCACATTCGACATAACAGCTTGTGATAGGCGTAGCCGCGACTGTGTTCAGAGACCCTCGTTCACCTGGTGCAGATCGAGGGGGTAGTGCAGGAAATTCTTGTGCATTTGTACGAGACGGGACTGTGGCACTGGCATCCCTAGGAGCGTCAGACGGAAGTCGTAGGGTCCGGTCTTGGTGCCTCTTGGTGGCGGCGGTCTTGACAGGAAATAAAGAAAATGATGCGGTATGGCTGGATTTGCAGTTAGCACACTTTGGCTCTCTTTTATTTTTACAGTTTATCTCTTGAGGATCTGGAGCACATTCTTCTTCATTGCCCTCACTACGAACCTTCCCGAACCACACTCTCCGAGTCTCTTCGTCAGCTGGAATCTCGCCCTTTCTCCCTATCGAAATTGCTTGGTCCCTGGCCCAATCCAGCCCAGCAACGCTCTGCGCTCAAAGCTTTTCTGACATTTCTGGACACCATCGGACTTCGATCGTTATTGTGAAGGGGCTCGTTATTTTATTCCCCCCATTCCATTCAGCAATGGGGTAGAGTATCGCCTGTGGCGATGAAACTCCCTACTCTCCAAGGTCGAAAATAAAGTTGTTGTTGTTCGACATAACAGGAGCCATGAAATGGTAGAATCATACAAAATATTTGTTAACCTTTTGATACAAGTTGTGTGTTCTAGGAGTCCAAAGAAAGGATTGTTGAGAACCACTGGTCTACTCCATAATGCAAGTTACAAGTTTGTAGCAATTATTGCCCCAATATCTTGTGGCTGACTGATATGGCCAACAAGCCAATAGGCTAATGCTGCATATGCTGAATATTGTAACATTTAAGTATGAATAAAAAAGTGCTGTTACCTTCTAGTTGTAGTACTGGGACCCAGGTTTTTTCGGCGCAACAATTCTGACGTGTTTGCCGTCAACTGCCCCTAGACAGTTTGGAAACTGCCACCGTTCATCAAAGCCTCTCGCAATGTCTGCCCATTCTGCAGGACCTGGTGGCTGTTGAGCAAAATACACAAGTTATATTTGCATTCTGTGCGCATGTGCACGTGATTATAACTAGCTGACAATCTATACCTTCATGTACAGGACCCTCAGTCTTTCCCAGAGAACATTGCAAGTTAAGTGAATAGCCTCTCGTGCAGTTTCAAGTCCCACTCTGAAGGCCATTGCTACATCCTTAACATCTAAGCCGGATGACAGGTACCTGGAAAGAGACAAAGAAGTCGTGAGATGCCAGTTCACTAGGCTTTGTTTGCTCATTCTTTGAGAGTATAGTGAACCATTGCTGAGCGAATTAGTAATAATAATAATAACGCTTTTTTGTGCCCAAGAACAGCCTCGAGGGCTTTGGTGTTGGCGTACGCTCACAAAGTATTACATAATGCGAAAAGACGACACATGCCAAGGAAATGGACAATACACACGCAGCTTACGTAGCACACATATCGTTCACAGAACATATATGCAATAATGTTGGTGAATAGATTGCTTATACGGTATCTAAAATTACAGGCATATCTTATATAATACAATGCACATATATGTGAAGCTAGGAATAAATTAATAACTTATAAATAAATGATTGTAGAAATTATACGCAATAAGAAAAACTGCAGAATGTCCAGGAGAAAAAAAAGTTGGACGCTTCCATAACGATACGCATGAAATAGCAAAATGCAGAGATCCTAGCAACTGTGGGGCAGTCAATTTCTGAATGCATGGACTTGTATAAGAAAGTGGCATCGGTAATGTCGCGCTGAGTTGAAAGGGGAATGAGGCCAACGTGGTGGAGCAGTTATTCATAATTGTACAACTGGAGTCCCTGGGTGTGACGGATAGATAGTGCAAAATATGAATCACTTTTTTTTTTTTTTTACAGCTTCGGTGAGAGTCCAAATTATAGCACACGAGATGACATTTGTGCTGGAACTGTAGTCATAAGAGATTATGTTAGTTTTACGCGAGAAAGACATAACCTTGGTTTTGACTGCGTTGATTACAAAGTTATTCGAGGGCACCAGTGGATGCAGTTATGCTTCTGCTATGTGCAGTTCGAAGGGTACGATCGCCCCTTCCTGTTACCTCAGCGTAAATGCATGTCGCTCAGCTGACGAAATGGGTTCCCTGCAGAGGTGGGCTTTTCGTAGATCATCTTCGACCAACTTGTGCAGCATGTCGAAAACTTCGGGACCTATGCGAAAGTACTTATGAAAGTAGCTGTTGTCCCAACTCTCTCTCAGTTTTCGCATCTGCAAAAGTAAAGCACTTTACGTTCTGAACGTAACACGGTGTCACTGCGCCTACAGTCACCATATATTACGCTTAACTTGGCTTATATAGTGACTGCAAGTGCAAAGTGCAAGAACGCAAAGTGTACGCTCGCGTGAGCGTATACTGGCATCGAAGAATATCAATTAGTACTCACTGCTGTGTGGAATTCAATTTCAGTCTTCCTATCTTCCCAAACAGGTCGAACCCACCAGTTCTTCTTGCGCAAAAGCTCCTTCTTCTTAAGAAGAAGCACTTTCTTTTTCAGAAGCAGCAACTTTCGGTGTTCATCCATCGCGGTGATAGCGGCAGTGAACAAGAGAACGGAAGCGGAAATGCAAGCGATACATGGGATCAAGTTTCGTGGTCATTGGCTTTTGTTGCCAAGTTATGTGTATGAAGTATTGTGCTACATTCTACACCTAAAACCTTACTTCTCCGTCGCCTACGGTCTTCTTGTTAACTTTCGTGACTGAAAACTCCGCAAGGGGTTCGGAAGGCCAAGCCGCCGAGCATAACCGACGTCGCCCGAGGAGCCGTCGTGTGCGGGTGGACTCGGCGGCTCTCCGTCGGGGTGACGTCACGACTGCTGAGTTGGGCGCTTTTCCGTCGAGAAAGCCGTCGTATGCGGGTCCCGCTGAAGGCAAAACGCCGAAAAATCAAGAGGAAAGCGAGAAAATCGACTCGAAAGCCGTGGACCCCCTGAGGATGAATATCCACCATGCTCTGCTGCCTCCCAGGCCACTGAGACTGCAGATCATATAAACATTATATAACATCATATAATCTACATCATCAACATTATATAATCTATTATATTTTATATAAAAATCTTTCAACTATAGCACAAGCACTTTCTAGACCTTGTATAACTTTCACTCATCCACATTCATAACCATGTAATTTTTCAACCCTTGTACCTCCATTAAAATGATTACAATAAATCCGCATTTGCCCTGTCTCGTCCCCTTCGCTGTAGTTTTGCTTCCCTCCCTCTCTACCTTCCTTCAGAACTTACTCCTCTTTCAACATTCCTTGACATTATTTTACTTCTTCTCACCCCTATTCCTGCAATACCTTGTGTGGCACGGGAATAGGGCTGATTGACTTTCCTGCACTATCCTATTATTATAAGAGTGTTTTTCTTCAGTGCAGTCCACAAATGGCATGGAGAGAGCTGAGCAAATTTCTGTACACTACGGATGATTGAATTCCATTTTTTAAGGATGAAGCGCAGTACTAGCGTCAGTCCAATGATTTCAGTGTGAAAATTGAAAAGTTCTGATGTAAGCAGTTAGTCTTTGTCACGTTCTCTCTCACCATGGCGAACAATACACCGACTTCTCTCTTCGAACCGTATTTATAACATGCAGCATGGCCGCCAAAACTTCCCTCAAAGTCTCAAACTCCTGTTTCAAAGCTACAGTGGTTGTATTTCCCTTGTCACACCTTGTTAAGGATATGTTCGACAATATAACTAGCTCTCAAGGAGGTATTCCTTCGTTGCATTTCGATAGTAAAAAATAATCGAACGTAAAATGGTACAATTCTGCGTCTGCCGTGTTCGCACACTAAATGGACAAATGACTCATGGCTTGTTTGATAGACTTAGATAGATTTTGAAATGATCTGTTAATAAACGTACTTGGAGATTTCTGAATGTGAAATCATAGGACAGAAAGGAAGGCACACAAATACAACAGAGGGTACCGTTCATTTCTCACACTTCTGCTTTCAGGTGCAGGCAGACTTTGAAAATGGCATTCTTAGGTCCCTGGGCATTCAAAGATCAATGAGAACAAAGTGATTGAAGCATTATATCTAGATTCATCTCTTGCAGCTTTTGCATGCCAAATTGTTGTCTAGGGAAGTCCTTGAATCAACGTGCATGCTCCTGAGATTCGAATATTATTATGTTACATATCGAGATTACCAACAGCTGGTTACAGAAAATGAAGTCACCTCTCGTGACTTAAGTTATTCATGAGAACGAAATGTTTTTTTTTCTTGCAAACAAACAAACCGTTTCGTCACATTCGTATGCAGATTATTTGCAGAAAGGCATTTCGAGAGTCTGTCCAGTACCAGTTTCCTGCATTTATCAGAACGTAGGCTTCCAAGAAAAACCACACGCGAGAAAGTACAGAAGCAGGTTCCGATGTCACGATTCTACGGTTCTGAGGCTGGAACACACACAGACGGACAAACACAACACATCCACAAGGTACCAGTATCGGGCTTTTTCGTCGATTGCCATTTTTCACCTCTCCGATTTTAGAACCAAGGCAGCCCTGTAGGAGAATGGCGACGTCCGCGACAATGTTCACAATATGGCAGGAGTCCACCGTAGCTAGAACCGACACCGGGAGCTCTTTTCGTCACTGACGATACGTATTCAGAGTTCGACATATTGAAATTCGACAGCCGAGCAAACCACTATCTGCAATGTCAACAGAATCCTGATACCCAGCGAAAAATACAGAAAGCAATTCGCCCGGACCCGGTACTCTCGTTCCTAGGCCTCCGCAAAGAACCACACGCTTCTGGGAACTATTTTCATACGCGGGAGCAAGAAGCCTTCGCTGCCCTGTGGCTGCCTTGCCTGTCGACCAATCAGGGACGATTAATTTTGAAACTTTGAATCTGAAGCGTTCATAACGCAGCAGTTTATTTCTACTACATATCTTTACACCGTGGATTTGTGCGTGATTTTTTTAGGGGCTTATTCTCGAAGTCTATCTTGCGAAGTGTAAACCAGATTGAGCCCTACCTCTGATGTGCCAAACGACCTCGGAGAGACTCGGCGATGAAGACGAACAGCGCGGGCGTGTATAAAAACATTCAACACACTGAACGTCACATTCATACACGTTGGAGCAGAAAATTCACTGGATTAACGAGATTCCCACTCTCCCTATCAGAATATAGGCAGTGGGCAAATTCACATGCAGAAGAAACAAAAGCCGTTGCAGGAGCCTGGCCAACTTCCGCGGGGATCTTCGGATCCCCATAATGGGGGTTTGTCAGACCTGAACCAACACGGCGGCTATCTTCACAGATTGAATGGACGTTGGGCTTGGTGGGGTCTTCCCTCCTCGTCGGTCCTGCTGCGGCCGTCCCCCCGGCCGGGGCTTCGCTGGGAGATAGTGTCATTGTCTGCCCCCCAGCAACCGAGCGATACGCTTAGTCCGTGGTACTTGGGCTGGGGCTCTCTTCGTCCCACTCTGTTCCCTCCTCAAACCAAACTCTTTCCTATTTTAATGTCCCTCGTCATCTAATTAGTGACGCGCATGGATGTTCCTGTGTTGTGCTCGGCAAAAAAGCGATCGAATATACGTTTTTTTGTGTTGCTTGATGATGTTCTAACATATATTGGGGTGTCTAGAGGTGTCAAGACCACAAAGTACGTAGAATTTTCTTTTAAATCCCCCTAGATATTAAATAAACTCAATATCTCTATTGTAACTATCTAGGCCTAAACTTACAACCACGAGGAAGCTAACTTCGTGACTGTGCCGTGTAGAATAGTAAACTTGTCTCAAAATAAAGATCTAGTGTTCCGATTTTCAAAAATATAAAAGTTTTTAAAATCGGCTCACTAAAACTCCAGAAAATAAGGTAAACGTGTTGATAGCCCGATCCATGGGGGCCGCCATATTTGTTTACTAAGTGCCGCCGCCGCCACCGACTCCGGCTTAGGGCCGCCTTCGGTTAGAGTACAGCCATTCCTTGCAGACCTGAATGCCGCCACCCATTGAATGGAAAGCCATTCCTGGAGGCAAGAAATACTAGTATAACTTTCCGTGCGTAGTTCCGATTTGATTTCCGCTAAAATTAGCATAATTCCTATTGAACATGTAAGCTTGGTGAATAAGGAAAGATACCAAAGAAGGATAAATTCCTTAAAGCTAGCTGGAATAAATAGCAACAACCCTGAAGGGATCTAAACAGGGAATGGAGTGTCGAAGAGGTACTAGTACTGGACACCTTATAACTTTAGTCCTAGGAAACGTATCAAAATAAGGTCAAAACTAAAAAAAAAGAAAGAAAAGAAGAATAGGGATCTAAATAAAAAAGGAAAGTAACCGAAAGAAAGCAAAAATCTAGTAAAATCAACAGAAATTGCCGAAAATCCCAGTTGAAGTTTATTCATACATTCCTCGGGCAAGTAAAATGCTAGAAGCCTTATAGCCCTAAATATGGAGACTGACTCCAAAGGAGGAGACGATTGGGACGTGGAATCGACTCATGAAAGCTCGGAGTCAGATGAGGGTGTACTCACACCAAAGGATGTATGTAACGAACAAGGAGAATGTAAACCTAAAAGAGGGAGAAAGCCAAAGAAAGAAAAAAGGAAAAAGACGAGTGCCGGTGACAGTACTAAGGAGAGGTGTTCAACAAGTGAAATGACTATGGCATCCCAGGAAAAAAAGAACACAGAACGAGTTGGGAAAACTAAAGAACAGAGTATCGAAGCCAGACCGAGAGGACAAATACATAGATGTTGAACAGACAATCCCGATAAAGCATAAACAAGAAGTACGATGAGTTTTCCATGAATATGAGGCCCTGGTAAGGGAACTCGACTTAAAATTAATGGAAACAAAGGTTAGGGCCAATATGGCTGAGGAAGAAAGAGAGGTTGTACTTGCAGATAGGGAGATAACCATTAGGAATCTGGAGGCTGTGACTAAAAACTTAAAAGAAACAGAAGGTAAAATTTCCATTCTAAAGGAGGAACTAAAGGAGGAAGAGAGAAAAGTGGAGACCGTTGAACTCAAAATGGGTGAACTCCCCAAAACGACCTATGCGCAAGCGGTGGGATCGACTCCAGATCCCATCAAATACAAAGATAAACCCACTAGGGAAGTGGCTTTTATCCACGCGAAAGATAAGAGAACCCAAGAGGAGATAGGTATCCTACTGAGAGGACACATCAACCCCTCAGAAATCGGTATTCCAGATGCCACGTTGCAACCTATGAAAATCGGAGGTATTATGGTTAAGTCCCGCCACATAAACGGTTTGGAAAAATTGGTAGGAGAAGTGAACAAAAACGAGAAAACGTCTGGAATACTCCAGGCAGCGCTACCAAAGAAAAGAAAACCCAGACTGCGCAGAGCAGGAATTGAGCAACGCATAACCAAAGACATCCTGCTGGCAACAATTAATCTAAAAAATGACCTGAAGATACAACAGGATGATTTCACTATCATCAAGGAAATAAAAATGAGCCGCAACACAACCTATATAGTAGAAGTGGTGTTAGAATCAGCTAAAGCCCTTCTAGAGAAAAGAAACCTATACATGGGATGGTCGGAGTGTAGGGTTAGTCAGGAAGTCATGGTAAAGACATGTAGGAGATGTCTTTTATACACCCACAACACCAGGGACTGCAAAGACGAAAGATCAAGGTGTCACCTGTGTGGGAGGCTCACATGGCAAAAGAGTGTCAAGAAAGAAATGGAGACTACTATTGTAGGCCATGCGGTTATGCTAACAACATGAAAGGTGCTAACCACGATACCTTTCATTCAGCCTACTCCCGGGAATGCCCAGAATATAAAAGGCAACTAGCCCTAGCAAAGAAAAGAATGGGCATGTAAATTAAACATTTTCATTTCACGCAACATGCTAAACTTTTTACAAATCAATACCGCAAGAAGCAAGGCAGGTATAAACAACTGTTATGCCACAATGAAATAATTAAATACAGACATAATTTGTATTCAAGAACCCTATATTAAAGACAAAAAATTCCAGGATATCATCCCTAATTGTAAATTCTTCTGTGCAAATGAAAATCCTAAAACTGTAATTATTTGTAGGGATGAAACCTTTGATTATTTCCCTTTAAGTATTTCAGAAACCAGGTAATACTGAAATGTTCTAATAAAACTAGAACCTTCATCTTGATTAACCTGTATTTTGAACCCACTTCAGACATTACGGAAAACTTATCAATTCTAACTAAAGAAATGAATCAATTCAAAGGGGCAATCATCATCATAACCGGAGATTTTAACGCCAAAAATACCCTATGGGGTGGTAACGTAGCAAACGAAAGAGGTGAAGACGTATTAGATTTTATAATAGGAAACGACCTAGCACTAAGAAATCACAGTTCATCCTCGGCGACTTTTCATGGGCCCTGTGGCAGATCATGGATTGATCTAACGATCATTTCAGAAAGGGATTTCCAATTAATTAAAGACTGGACAGTGAGTGATATCCCCTCATGTTCAGACCACAGATACATTATCTTCAATGCCTTTAATAAAGAAAAAAATTCAATATTTAAACTAACCAAAAAAGGACAGATACACTTAAACCAGAAAATTAATAAGGACAAATGGTTTACCATGATTTCAAAAACAGAACTACAAACGAGGGATGATATAGATAAAACAGTAGAAGCAACTTATAAAAAAATTGAGTTATATAGGAAACAATGTATGCGTAAAATAACCCCTAGAGGAGAAACCGTTGAATGGTGGAGCAATGAGTTAACAATAACACGTAAAAAAGTTCGTGCTATGAGGAAAAGATATAAAAAAATTTACGATCCAACTATGAGAGAACATTTCAAAAATACTTATTTTAAACATTTTAAACAGTACAAAAACAAAACAGAAAAAGCTAAAGTAGAGCATTGGTCTGCCCAAATTAATCAGATAAAAAAATCAAATCCCTTTACCGTACCATATAAGATGATGAAAAAAGCGAATGACATTCCAAAAAATATACCGGACGTTCTAAAAACTGATGGTACATATACCACCACAATAGAAGATAGCATAGAGACAATAATAACACATTTATTTCCTGTAACAACCCCAATAAACATAACAAAAAAAAATAACAACCAATAATAAGGACAATCCATTTACCGAAAATGAGATTTCAGCGGCAATAAAAAACTTAAAAAATGATACAGACGTTGGAATAGATAAAGTTAATCTAGAAACAATACAATCAATCATAACTTCACGTGCTGGTTATTTGCCTTGGATGTATAACGAATGCCTCAAGATAGGATACTTTCTTGTGCAATGAAAAATAAATAAATTAATTTTGATTCCAAAGTCTAATGGAAACAAAACTGAACCGGGCAATTTTAGGCCGATAGCTGTTCCAGGGTTATTTAGTAAAATACTGGAAAAGCTAATATACCAAAGATTATATCATTTCCTATACAAAAGGAAATTTTTCAATAAACCTCAATACGGTTTTGTACACGGTAGTTCAAGCACAACGGCAATAAAAAGAATAACAGATACGTTGAGCAGAAATAAAAAAGAGGCATATTCTTCCGTTCTAATATCCTTGGATATAAATCCGGGAATCGTCATACAAGAATTAATTAAACTTAATTGCCCCGATAATTTAATTGATCTAATTAAAAGTTTTTTAAATGATAGAAGATACCAAATCATCACGCACAAAAAGGAAATGACCTTTAGAATGAATACAGGAAGTCCTCAGGGATCTCCCCTGAGTCCTTTGCTCTGGAATATCGCTATTAATTCGATATTTGAGCTCTCCTTTTCAGATGACGTAAAAATACAAGCATACGCAGATGATGTAACTATTATCACCAAATGTAAGACAAGAAGACAACTAGAAGAACTGGGTAATAACACCTTGGAGGTTCTATCAGACTGGAGTAGAGATATGGGTATCAATTTTAATATATATAAGGACACAAGCAATGTTAATAACTACAGGAACAAAATATAAAAACAGACCACCTATTATAAAAACGAGAAATCAAAATATAAAAATGTCTCAAAGTATAAAGATATTAGGCGTAACTATAGATGAAAACTTGAATTTTCTAGAACATCTAGATAAAATCAAAAACAAAGTAACAACATTAACGTTAATGCTATCTAGTTTTACCAACAAAATAAAAAAACGCAAGAGAGGAAATTCTTAGGGAACGGAGAACGGATAATAGTGTATGGTGCACCAGCTTGGTTTAAAGCAGAAAATAATTCTCACATGCTAAGAAATCACGTTCCACGTGACCTTCCGACGCCACTCGCTCAAACGTCGCCCACCTACGCATTTCTGATGAAGGCCCAAAAAGGCCGAAACAGCTGTACAATGCTGGTGTGGCGACATTTGGGACTTATAAACATATGGTCAACGTGCAGCCAAAGAGCGTATGCTATTTTTCTTCATTTAATATTTTACTGGCTTTGCACTGGGCTTTCAGAGGTGAGTCACTCACCCTGACGGGAGGACATCACGTCCCACGTGACCTTCCGACGCCAGTCGCTCAAACGTCGCCCACCTACTCATTGCTGATGAAGGCCCAATAAGGCCGAAACAGCTGTACAATGCTGGTGTGGCGACGTTTGGGACTTATAAACAAATAACCACTGATTGCTTCCCAATCATACTAAGCAATCAACAAATGATGTCAGCAATCCAAGATATGATACACCTCTGTGAGGTATATAGGTGACTTCCAACGCTGCGGCCTCAACCGGCTCGGACCTTAGGGGAGGACGAGGGCCCCGGTTGTTTGAGGGCCAGGACAATCTGCCTGCTGGAGAGCCAGCAAACTGGCTAGAAATATAATAAAGTGGCTAACCAGAATGGCTTTAATCAAGCCTGGAGCCCATTCGCATCCCAAACCCCCAGGGGATGTAGGTCCAGCGAAATCGCCGAGGCAGAATAACACATAACTGTGTTCTTCAATTAGCGGGCAGCCATACAAGTCACCTGATGCTAAGAAGGGCAGAGAAGGAGATAAAAGTAGCAATTTATGATAATGAAGAGCTGAAGCAGAACATCAAGGGAGGCTGTCTACTGATATCCACCCATCACTATAAATAATATAAACCGATATCATAAGAATAAGTCAGTGAAAAAAAAGGGTTATAAATAAAACAATGACTAAACAAATCCATAGGATGCACAGACTAATAAAAATGAAAAAAAAAAAAACACAAAACCTCTTCAATTATCCAACACACAAAACCAAATGAAAAGCTGTAAATATATACTAATATTATCTCTCACAAAGCACGGGAACATCCAAAACAAAGGAAAAGATGTAAGAAATGTATTACGTGTTTTACAGAAGTAAATACCAAGCGATACTTCGAGCCACAGACGGCAGAACAGCAATCACGGGACAGAAAAACAAATGGATCATAGGATGAACAAGAAATGGGACTACAAGGAAAATAAAGAAGTTTATGAAGAGAAGAAAAAATAAAAAATGTAACCAAATGTATTAACAATAGCTAGAATTATATAACTAGCAATAATGTCATATTCTTTTATCCATATTTCTTGTAAGACACAAGAGATTTAAATAAATCCGCTGTTAGCTTTGCTCGTTCCCTTGGTGTAGTCTTCGCTGGTGGTATATATACTAAAATCTCCTCTTTTTTTAAAATCTCCCCTCCCTGTAATACTACTGTGGAACAGGGATGGAGATTCTTCTTCTTCCTCTTCCAACTTTTCTATCTTTCATTTTTTCCTTCTTCTTTAAATCATGAAATCATCCCCCCCCCCATATCTGGGCAGTGGGGCGAATTCACATGCAAAAGAAACAAAAACCACTGCAGGAGCCTGGTCGCCTCCGCGGCACTTGTCCCGCTTATGAGGGTTTGTCAGACCTGAATCAACACAGTGGTTATCTTTGCAGATCAATGGACGTCGGGCTTGATGGGGTCTTCTTTCCCCGCCGGTCCTGTTGTGCTTGATCCTTGTGGTCTCGCTAGTACCATCACTTTCTCTCCTACTCTCACTCCCCTTACTATCCCATCTATTATTTTAATTTTTAGTGATTTGGTCCCTGATATACCTTCCTGTGGCACGGGGGCCTCTTCACTTATTTTCCCCCTTTCCTTTCTTTCATTTATTTTCTTCAGGCACCCTGCCTCCCACCCACCTTCATTTATTCAATACACCCCACTATTTGTTAAGGTAAACAAACCCAAGGGCGTCGCCATCTTGAATTCCGGGGAACTCACTCGCTACACAGAGTGCAGTCAACCGCAGGACAACTTGGTTCGCCGGAGAACGAAACCGAAACCACTTCAAGAGGCATAAATCTTCTAAACATGCTATAACCTTCAAAAAATCATATCTCCGTAACGGAAACAGATTTTTTAATTCCGAAAAAAGGAGAATAAACTTTATATAAAGAAGAAGAGCACAGGAAAAGAAACTCAAGAGGAAAATGGCATTTGCCCGTAAAATAACGGGAAATGCCCTAAAAATTTATCCGAAGTTTGGAGGACACTACTCAACCCAGGATAACTCTGCATATGAAGCGAGAAGCTGTAGGCAGAAGGATTGCAAAATGAATTCTCGAAAACTAAGGAATCGAAGCTCTAAAAACGAGAATGAGGACTTCCCTCCACTGGAAAAGAAGGGGAAAGAGAAAAAAGACAAGCAAAAACAGCCCATAGAAGAAGAGAACTCAGAGGAATCAGATGCGGAAGACGTCCCCCCAAGTAGGGGTTCTATGACCGAAGCTGAATCTGAGCTCCCCACCCAGGAACAAAGGGATCAATCCCAAAAGAAAAAATCAAAGATAAAGAAAGCAAAGACAAGGAAAGAAGTAAAGCCAGCGGATACATCTTCCGATGAGGAGGATCCTGTACAAACCAAAGCCCCTCCGGCCAAAAAAGGAGAAAGAAATAACCTAAGCAGCGATAATGAGATCCAGAAGGAGGACTTCTCGGAGAAAGATAGTGACATTCTAGAAAAACCAAGATTTGTAGGAAGATTAAAGGGAAAGGCCTTCGAACGGAAAGTTCGTAAGGCCAGAAACACTTTCCGCAATCTTGATGGAAGAATTAATGAAGATGTCAGAGATGAAGTCCGAAACGTCATTGACGACTTTGAAAAACTCATCCGAGATGTCTTCTCAATGAATCGAGTATATGAAGACAGATTTGTGGATCTTTTAGCGCAGCTCCACAGTAACAACGAAGAAACGAAAACGAACAAACCTCCACTCCCACAGAAGACCTATGTGGAAGCCTTAAATGAGCTCTGGCCAGTGATTTTGGAGCCGTTTTCGCGATTGAGATCGATGGAAGGCATCAAGAGGAGGTTCTCCACCAATTTGCGTGCTTTCAAGCAGAGTAGTTTTTCTAAAATCGAATTTCCAAAATCCTGCGTCAATTCCGTTCAGCACGCCAAGCGTCAAACCGAAGAAGCGCCCCCGCAAAAATTAAAACCTGTGCAAGTGACGTCGAGCCGTACCCAATCACAGCTTGGGATTGCGTAGGTGTGGTTGTGACATCAGCATGAACTTGTAACCCATTATTTGTACAAAATGATCCTTGTACGTGCATTTCTAAATGTTAAAATGTGCAGGAATAAAAAGTATACCCAGTATCTCACATCTTTGTCGTTCGTTGTAACTACTTCGACCCGCGCTAATCCGATTAGCGCACGACGGAGAAGATTATTGCAGACGCTACTTTCGAAAACCGCGGTGCTTTGTTTTGGAGTTTGTGTCTGAAGTTTATTGCGTTTCTCATATGTGATCGTTAGTGATCATACGTGATACGATAAGTGATCGTGCTGTGAACGCTCACTGTTCGCCGAATATGCCTGGTTACGGATGCCTGGTTGAAGGGTGTCCGAATGCGGCGTACTCATCGGATATTCGGTTTCATGCTTTACCAAGTGACGACCAGCAGCGGCAGCAATGGCATGAGACAGTCCCGTCATGACTCTGGCAAGGTAGAAAGCTGTAGAAAGCTGGAGAACATTCGGTTCTGCGAACGGCATTTCACACCTTCCGACTACGTGATGCACCCCTATGTGTCACGACGACTCGGACTGCAGCCACAGATGTACAGCCTGAAGAAGACGGCAGTTCCTTCTTTGAATTTAGCTGCAGCTGCAGAGGTTAGTGTTTTGCCTGATGCTGTTGTGTCTCATCAGCACAGTATGGACATTTCGCGAACTATTGTTCGTCAGTCTCGTTCACTTCAAACAGCTAATCATCGGACGTAGAGCAGATCATATGAAAAGAATCATAAAGTATAGTTCTCCGTGTTATAAACACGCAATTTATAGACGACGGAGGTTTCGGTTTTTAGGCTAATACAGATGAACACTTCCAAGGAGGTCATACTGTTCTTCTAACTCTACTTTAGGTGGAACATCAAACTTGTTATATTTTCCGTTGGCTGAATAACATGGAAAATGTAGCACATAAGTTCTTATTTGTCAGATGAAGAATTAGGTAAAGACTCTTGCCGTCTTTTTTGTTCATGGTTCTTAATAATCAGGCTGATCGTCACATGGAAGTCGAAGACTCCCAAGTTGACTGGCCGGAAGTGGTCACATCTCGTGAGTCTCAGGTACGCATAAAATTCACTTAAGTGATGTGACAAAACAAGCAATGCTTGTTATAAAGTGTGTGCTGTGTATGTCTAAATTACTACCTCTAGCCCACCTGGACCTTCCTGTTGGACATGAGGTATGCAGCACATATTCTTTCACATTGTGCACTTGAATACGTAACATTTGTGATGATGGAACGTTTGCCTTCTGCCCACAGGAAACTGCAGTCGATGCAAGTCCTTCTGACCTCGAGATGGACCACTACGATCTGGCAATCCCACTTGAGCATGAGGTCTATGACAATTTGCGAAACTTTGCGTTTGTGATACATGTGGCTGGCATATGTCTGCACGTGGCCCAATATTGCTGCAGTATCTCCCCCTCTCGAGGGAGAATAATAAATTATGGAAGCATAAGTGCATGACAGTAAGCAGGAGGGTGGGAACTGAAGTCGAGGGGAAAATGACAGGCAGAGCAAGGAAGATGGCTGAAACAACGAGAGGGGTACTCCACACATAAAAAAAAAATTCTTCCATTTGAGAGTCAGACCGGTTTCACGAGGGTACCCCTTTGGTTATCATATCATATGTGTTCTTGTTCATTCCATTACAGGAAGTGGTATCTGCCAGCCATGACCTCCCATGCTACTCAGGAGCTGCATCTCCAACTAAGGTAAACGAGCTACAGCAACAGACTCTTTTTCTTCATTGAGCACCAATTTCAACCTCCAAACAGCACTGGGCAACGGCAGCACTAGACGTCCCTGCTGATCCCTCTGCACGTATACTTGAGGGAACTGAGGTAATAATACTGAGAGTGATCACAGGCAAAATATGTGACAAACAACTTCTTTCTTTTGTTATCCTCTTGTGCTTCACTGTACCATTTTACAAATCACAGCTGACATAAATGGAATAAGCATAGGTATACCACAACTTTATTGTCATTTCATTTTTACTTCACTGTGTTGAGCCACAATTTTAGCAGTTGTTTATCACATGCACAGTTAGTCTGGAGTGCTTTTCAATGTATACACACTACTAGACACAAAATTCTGCAACATTTCTAGGACCAAAAGTGCCTTGGATCATGTGGTGCTTGTTGTACAGGACTGAAGGGAAAAACAGTAGTTACACAGACACAAGCATCGGACTTAAGATCCACTGGCTTGGTCAGCACCTGTGAGTGTATAACTTATTTACTATTTCACCAACAAATAACAATGACAATCACCACTGTAAGCTTCATTGTACGATCTTTTGTGCAGCCACCCAATGCAACATGGAGGCTGGAGCGATTGGTAGCTCTGAGGTCGACCGCTGTGCAAACGGATGACGCCACTCCTGCCATGGCAGCCCCTCTGACATCATCACCAGTGCGTCCACTTCCACAAGGGCTCCCACCATGCCCAGAGTTTCCGATCCCGCATTCTTCACAAGCTGAGGCAGGTGGCAGTGAAGATGAGGTCGATGAAGGAGACTGGACGTATTACCCTTCAATGAGTGGGAGCACCTTAGAGTACGTTGTGAGCAGCAGATTACGCTGTCCCTCTCTGACGTTTAATTTTTGCATAACGGTGAATGTCACTATCGATTTCCTGCAATGTTATGAGCATGCTATTTCCTGTGTGACGGATGTGCAATGTTACTTCATTGCAGGGAGACAGAAAGATTAATCGGTCACTCAAAATTTTACCAAGGTCTCTTAGAAGCTCAAAAACTCGAAAAATTAATCTCCTGAAGCCCTAATAACATACTGATCAAAGTAATTGGTGAAAAGTAATGTAGTTTCTCAGTATGTACAAGCCTGGCACGTAATAATTTTGCACACTCATTACGTTTCATTGAAGCATTTTTGTGAAATCTGCCACATATGATGGTGCAATAGTGGTGGCAAAGATGACAAGCTACACTTTTGTTGTTACACGCGAGAAGGCAGCTGTACTTTGTAATCACTAATACTTGGTTTTGTATAAAATTCTTGTGGATATTTGGACATGCAGTCTGATGCACCTGTGTTCATTTTGTGCATTTCCTGTAACGTGTTATTAGAATACACACAGTGCAGTGTTGGCCATGGAGTTAGGTGTTATGTGACACAAAGCTTGTGGCACAATCCATATTTGGCCCTTTTTTCTCACCATCATAAAATGAAAAATTACGTTCTTAGTTGCCTTGCTTTCTTGTTCTTGTTACCTGCCTCAACAAATAGGTGATGAGCCAGTTGAGAGGTTTTGCATGTTGCAATGTATTAAGTCTGCGTTATGGTCTCATTTTTCATATTAGCCAGGCATACACGTGGGCAAAGTTAGATAATGAAGAAACAAGCTGGCACTTACCTTGTATGTCAATCCACACCTTGCGTGAACCAGTATGACATGGAGCTGTGGGCATAGAAGTGCTTCTTCAGGCTGGAGAAGGCCTACTTATTAACGAGCAAGTCCTTGATGCTCTGCATGACTGTTCTAACGTCAAATACTGCAAACGGTTCTTGCCATGACTGCAGCACACTTGTAGCAGTCCATCATCCAGTGTCAGCACTTGGTGGTCTCGCTCCAGTTTTAGTGCCTGGTTGGGAGCATACTGTCAGAAATTAGTGGCGTGACACCAGCTAATTTTTTGTGCAGTGCAGCACTTACTGTAAAACCCTTTATTTCCGCGCGCCGTTAATTTTCGCTAATTTGGCAAATTGAAGAACTTCGCGAAAATTTTAATGTACACATGATACACAGTGAAAAATACGAAATTCGCGAAATTCAGCGGTCGCGAAACTGCCTTTGATAGCTGCTATTACTGCCCTGTACCCAGCAGGGTACACTGGTTAGACAAGAAACTGTACCGACATACACACCTTGTTTAGTACCTTGCATATCTGAAGCCTGTCCTTGACTCTGATGGAAAGGCTTCGCGAATGGTGTTCACAGCACAAGCTGGAATCACCAAGCGCTTGTTTTTTCCAAGCTTGTGCCACACCCACCTCGCAAACTGACGGTATGCAGTGTATCGGTATCTGCTGCAACAATACACAGAAAGAGAAAAGATATGTAATGTCACTTTGGTATTGAACACATCATAACCAGAAACAAACGTGGTCGTAATGTTGAAATCATGCTTACTTGTGAATATGTGCGCTCATCGGTTCCCGCTGGCCCCGAAGTTCAAGGTACGCCACCTTAAGCACGGTTTGGTTGAGGCATAATTTGAAATTTTCGTGCTCCGTGATACACGAGAAGCTCAGTGGCTCAGGGGTGCCCTGGAGCTCCTTACAGCAGAGGCACTCTTCTTCAGTGGGCATGGCGACGCATGACCCACAACGGCACCTGTAGCCGAGAGGCGCTTTGAGAACCCGTCGCGGTACGAATCATCCGTTTCTTGCGCTATATGATAATGAATCGCCAGCTATTGTTTACCAATCTGTGGAATTCAGGCGGCTGCTGCTCCCGCACGCTGCCGCGTCAACATGCTCGTCCCGTTGAGCTCGCGGAGCCGGCGACGTTTCGAAGGCGAGGCTCCCAAATTCCGCCGCCCGTAACAAAATTTGCCTTTCCTTCGACGATAGGTTGTCGAGAAGATCGCTCCCTTCGGCAGCCATTTTGTCAGAGTAACGAACACAACAAACACGAATGGGTGCGAGAGTAATTTTCCCTGCGTTGGGTTCGCTGTGACGAGGGTGCAGTCAAGTACGTCTCGACGTCACACCATGGAAGCCTGCATGGAAGAACACTTCCAGGAGGCTAGAGATCTGCCGAGTTGAGGGGGAAAACCGGAACCAATTTTCAGGGCCATGGTTTTAATTGTCTTCTTCGCCGTTGACTTATGGCACCCCGCGTGGTTCATGGGGACTGTATGTACTTCAATAATCACAAAAGACCCAAGGTAAGGAGGGGTGACTGGTCAGGGACCCTTTAAGCTCACCTCATACCCCTCCAGCAACATCTAAGAAAACATTGCTGGTAAAAGCCACAAACAACAATGACCAAAGCAAAGTCGAAAAGTTACTAAAAAAGAACTTCAGCCCTAGCTCTCTCGGTCTTGACAGTGCTGAACTGATCAAGACAAAACGAGGAGAAATTCTCGTCAAATCCACATCAAGAGAAGGGATAGACGCTCTGGAAAAAGCAATAAAGTCGCACCCGGAAACCAAAGATGTCCTCAATGCCAAGAAGGAGACAAAATTCCGACCACGCCTACGTCTCAGCGGAGTGGACCCATCGGTGGACGAAAAGGACATCCTCTGCGAAATAAATGAAAGAAACCAACTTAACTTGGACGAAAAAGTCTTCAGAGTGGTCACGAACTTCAAGATAAAAGAAACCAGGACATGGATAGTAGAAGTCTCCGGCCCAGTCTTCCAGATTCTCATCCATAAAAAGGAGGAGGAGGGGGATGGCTCAGAGCCAGAATTGACGAGGCAATCTACGTCAAAAAATGTTACAGCTGCATGCTACGGGCACGACACAAAGACTTGCCAAGAGAAGACCAGCAATACCTGCTACAGATGTGCCAGGCCTCACCAAGAGGAATGTAACCCCATCACTAAACTCCACTGTCTCGTCTGCCGACAAGCGAACCACAAGTTTAAAACAAGACACGATTTAGACCATGAATTCGGAACAACTCGCTGCCCACAACATAATAGAACCATTGCCATCTTACGTAGCAAGATTGACTATGAAACATAGGAGGCCCCTACTTCGATGAGTAACCCAACAAATACTTAATCGCATACCCTAATGGCCCTCCGGTTCCTGCAAACAAATCAAGCACACTCTAAAGCTGGTTATCTCACCTTGGTTAAAACACTTATAGATAGTAAACCAAATGTACTACTTATTCAAGAACCCTATAACCATGATTTATTTGCATCCTCCATACCTCACAACTATTCTATAATCAAAGCAGAAAAAAAACCTCGAGTATGTATCTTAGTAAAAACGCAAGACTATGATATCCTCCCTCTTTTGATCAGTCCAACCCTTATCTCGTTCCTAGGCCTCCGCAAAGAACCACACCCTGCTGGGAACTATTTTCGTACGCGGGAGCACCAAGCCTTCGCTGCCCTGGGGCTGCCGTGCCTGTCGACCAATCAGGGACGATTAATTTTGAAAGTTTCAATCCGAAGCGTTCATATCACAACAGTTTATTTCTACTAATCTTTACACCGTGGATTTTTGGGTGATTTTTTTAGGAGTTTATTATTTAAGTCTATCTTGCGAAGTGTAAACCAGAGTGAGCCCTACCTCTGATGTGCCAAACGACCTCGGAGAGTCTCGGCAATGAAAACGGACAGCGCGGGCGTGTATAAAACATTCGCTGGTGCGTGTCCTGGGGGGACCTTGGCGCCCGAGAGACTGGCATTTCTGCTGAAGAAGGGCGGGGTCCTACCGCCCCTAACAGCGATGGCTGCCATAGCAAATGACATGGTTTTTTTTTGTTTTTTTTTTGGGTCATTACCGGGGTCGAGGCCTCAACCAGCCGTTTCGGTTTTGGGGGGACCGGACGGGGCTTTGGCTGTTTGCAGGGCCAGGGCGGGCCATGGGGGGGGGGGGGGAGTAGGTGCCGTCTGGTGGACAGTCATTTAAGCTTGTGTATGTTTGCACTTAGTGCAGTAGGCCCAAGATACCTACAACAATGACAAAGTAGAAAAGGCAAAACACAAAAGAAAACCAAGTAGGTGTATCTTGGTATGTTGTTGTAAATCACCACAGTGTGGTATGAGGCACGCCCGAGGGACCTCCTCCTTTCCCCCTAGAGTGAGGCGCTCCCCCCATGCCTAACAATGGTGCACACCAGTGCCATAGCGATCGATCCCGATGTTGGCTTTATATATAATGTCGTGAAGATAATGAAGACGATGCCCTGATCGTGCTCGCATCTGAATGATCGCGCGTGCCTGCTTCTTCTTGCTGGTCAGAATAAACCTCTCGATTGTCCCGCTGAGTTGCTCCCTCTTAATCCCCGACATAACTGGTGGAGGTGCGGGGCATCGATCCCCGTAGCAAAAGTCTAAACGACGCACTGGAAGCAAAAGTCTAAACGACGCCCTTCATGCTGGCCCGAATCTAAACCCCGACATACTTACCCTGCTGCTTCAGTTTCGTTGTCACGAAATCGCTATGACCGCGGATATTGAAAAGGCCTTTCTGCAAATTCGAATCGCCCCGGACGATCGCGACGCACTCAGGTTTCTATGGTTCATGAATATACCCAGACGCGACAACTGCGAGACAGACATGGAAACTTGGAGGATGACACGACTGACCTTTGGCACGAAAACGAGCACATTTTTACTTGCTGCCACGTTACAGCATCACTTCAAAGTTATGGCAGCAGAGTATCCGCAGATATGTGCGAAGTTCAAAGATTCTATCGACGTAGATGACCTGCTGACAGGAGCTGACACAGAAGAAGAAGCCGAGATTCTATACGCGGAGGCTAAAACGCTTTTTCAAAGGGGATCCATGAACATTAGAAAATGGGCATCAAACAGTGCTAAACTCAGGAATTTGTTTGAGACAGACCCCGACGAAGTATCGCCTTATACAAAGGACTCCAAGGAGATCAAGGTTTTGGGAGTCAAGTGGAACACTGAAAAGGATGTCATTTCGCTCAATCACAAAGCGCAGGTCAAGCAAACTGAATGTGTGTCAAAACGGCAAGCATTGCAGTTACTCCAAGGGGTGTTTGATCCTTTGGGGCTTCTGGTGCCTTACACCATCACTGCCAAGATTCTCATGCAAGACATATGGCTGGAGCAAATCGAATGGGACAGTTTACTATCCAGCAAATTAAAGCAACGATGGGACGATTGGTATGAACAAATTGAACAAGCTGCGCTTGTTGAAGTACCGAGAATGTATGGCAAATGGACGGAAACCACACGAGCGGAGCTGCATGTATTTGCCGATGCCTATGGCACAGTGGCATACGTCGTCCTACACGGCCCGTTGGAAGTTGAATCGGCCCTCGCCCTGGCGAAGGCAAGGGTGGCACCTCTTAAAGGTCAGCTACGCCGATTTCCCGATGTGTTGAAACGGTTGTGATATTCAGAACGAGCACATCCAACTGCCCCCGAAACGCACCTTCGTTTCTCAATTTTGCCTTCCTATTACGAAAATTAATTCACCAAAGAAACCAAAACAAGCCATGGGCGCAGCCATTTTTATGACGTAGATGGGATAAACCTGCTCCATCTACGTAGAAAGAGAATCGTGCGTCTGATTGGATAAAAGCTGAGGCTTTCTCTGACTTCCCTGGCGTCTTCTCCCGTTTGCGAGGAAATCCAGTTATGGCCGCCGGCTACGATGAGCGTTTCGTCCGAGGTAATCCCGATAACTATTGCACGATGGAAACAACAACCGCGAACTCACCTCAACATCATTTTCGGCGTGAAATTGTGATTCTGTGCTCGAGAACTTCGCAGTTCAACCGTTCAGCTGCCATTCACGTCAACCCGTTTGCTGCTTTTACTACAAGTGCAGGGATGGGAGCGATTGAGCAACAACGCGAGACTTGGTGATCGTTTGAGCATATACCTGCAGAGGACTGGTCTTCAAAGAAAGAAGGCCGTATTTCTGCCCATGCACATCGTGCGATTGCCAGGCTTGTTACACGAGATACATATATTGTGCAGCATCATAGCGCGACTGCAATGAACGACGTAGGAATGTATCGTGACCACTCGAACTGCATTCATTGAACCATTCGTCGGTTATATTAAAGTGCTCATTAGAGTTGCCCCGCACAAAAAGTGTTGGATGTAGTTTTGTAGTGTGTTGTTTATCTCGTAGAGCGCATCGCGGCATGTAGGTCGAGGGCCCTTATACGTATTTTTTGCATGTTTACTCGAGTGTGCGCATTGTTCTATGCAACACAAGCCATATTTCATTCATAATAGTTTCGCAAATAAACATGTACGGTTCAATCTCATATTGCTTTTGAGTTAGGCATAGTGTCTTCAGATCAGGGTATGTGTATCCTGTTTGCTGGACCCAAGGGTAGTGCAACATTTCCCACTTCTTGAACTATGCTAACATTGCCAGAATAAGGAACATTACATTGTGCTGTGTATTCCACACTCAGTTGTCTCGCGACGTAAACCCCCAATTATCATATTGGGTACTCCACATGTTCAACCAGTCAGCACTTCCCATATCCTTTTTTTTTTTAACATGTGCTTAAAATTGCACAACTGCCACTCAAGTAACTTTGCCACCAAATTAGTCAGTGACAAAAGGTATATGTACTTTATCACAAATTTAATAACCTTGGTGGAAATGGTTGATGGTGTCCTCTGCCTTGTACGGTGCGCTTCATAGCAAGATACACAATAGTCCAAATGTTTTCCTTGTCCACAAATGCCCTGTCAAAGCTGAAAGACTCTTATCAAAATGGGGAAGCGGGCTTGCTTGTCCAGAGAAACAAATATGAAACTGCAGTGCTCAACGTAAACATGCTCAGCAACTAAGGCTGGTGATGCCGAAGACCTAATATTTCTAGGTTAAAAGGAACAAAGGAGAAAAGACCACTGCAGCGTATTAATGTTGTTTCAAAAGTATAACACCACAAAATTTGTGAGAGTCAGTTGGTGTATTTAGTTATGTTGGTCACCTCCTGCACCAATTTTTAATAAGATTCAAATGCGTTGCTACCAACCAGGACCTAAGCCTGACCTATGATCTAATAATAATAATAGTGACCTATATGGACCCTCACAACTAGTTTGGTCTAGGTTTCACACGTGGCTTCTAGTGAAATTCGAAGCTGCTCTGTAGAGCTGATAGGAGACTTGCAGAGTAGAGAATTTTTTATTTATATTTTCCAAAGAACATGTAAAAAGCAATGTGCTGTACCAACTGTATTCAAAGAAATACATGTACACTTTGTTTTAGCTATGTGCATGTTAGCAGATTACAGGTGACCAATGACACACAATGGGCGTCAAGGGTGAGAACACAAGAATACTACCACTGCAGGCACTGTCCTGAAACTCTAAGTCACCATTTGTCAGAAAGCAATGACCACGCACAGCCTAAGGATCATATTGAGCTCATTCCATTATTCTTTTTATTGACAGCATGTTGGCTGCCATCCAGTCCATGAAAATGACCCTTATCGTTGAAAGAACAGTTCAACAGCAAGCGAGCTGGTGATATAGTCCATGACGGCGAGACCTGAAGAGGAGATACAAGAAGAGACAAACACGCTATGTTGAGACATTGTGTATGTCCCTTCCTATCCCTCGTCTCAGGGTTTTGCGCTATGGACCTTCATGATGTTTCCTTCAGCAAACTTCACATATTTTTATGTAGAATTGTGAAGGTACAGCCAGGCGCTGTTAGCAAATCACACAGTACTTTTCTTGAATCCATAGAAGGTACACAGTCATCTTCAGCATTGCACACATCTATGGGACATGTTAATCACTTTGGAATGTCACAGACACGTCATGGAGGCCGGCACATGATTAGTGGTGCTGAACAGACAGCTATTTGTCATAGTTTAGGCATAAAAAGCAGTTTTGTCACCTGCATGTTGAGACAGATGTATCTCTACATACTTCGCCATGACACAAATATATGAAGCAACAAATGTACCCTCTACTTTAATATGGTTATTAGTCAACACTGCCAAGAATGTGGGAACAGTCTTGTACCACCTACACTCTTCAAAATGACCTTCACACACGTCACATTGTAGGTCAACGAGACTCCAGAATGATGTCCTCTCCCTCCCCATTAGCTGAAAACATTTTTCTACAACCTTGCATAAGGGGAAGTTAGTACAAGAAATGCACACATTCCTTTTTTGAGCAAATCAGTATTCAGAGCGTTACCATACTGTGGTAGGCCTGCAGTGCATTACGTGGTACAGCACACACAGTAAAAAATTTCACCCTAGAACATGTCCCCCATTCTAATGACAGTCTTCTCCAGTTTTTCAAACTGCTATTTCCCATAGTGCTTTATGGTATGACACAGTATTTCTAAATCTTTACTGTAGTTTACTGGTTGTAACAGAAAAAAGACACCACTGTTTCCGATCACAGGACGCAAGCCATAAGTGCTCTACGGAAACAGTACATGCTGCTGTCTAGCAGTTGTTCGTGTTTGGACATGGTATGGTGCATGCAGGGTAAATTCCATGGTTAAAATATCCAAACGTGAGTAACTGTTAGATTACATGATGTAGAATGCTCTATAGTACAGTAAAACCTCCAAAGTCGGACACCTCCCTACCTCGGACAACTCCCCATGATTTCATTGCACGGGCAGGCTCCCATTGAAACGACGAAACTCGAAATTCTCTATGTCGGACACCTCCCTATCTTGGAAGTAGGATAGGGTTTTCCCTCTAAAGTCGGACAAAACCCTGGCCAAATTACCTCAATGTCGGCCCATCTTTGATCAAAAAGACCCAAAATGAGCCAGTGGCCTTGACTTTTGCCCCTTTTTTCCCCTATACTGGTCTCAGCATTTTGTTGCTTTAGTTTTTAGAGTCCAAAAACAAATGCTGTCAGTCTACATTGTAATTCTTTATGTGAGCACTTGTCTTCAGTTTGTCTAGAGCCTTTGAACGAGCACTGCACCAAAGCTATGAGAAGTGGGCTGACGCTTCAGAGACAAGTCCTTGCTGCTCGAAAAGCTCCAGAGGTAATGCCATTGAGTAGAATCTGAACGGAATTGAATATACTAAAATCAGTAATAATTATCAGTGAAGGGCGGGTAGAGGTACCACTACCAGGCACCACCACCAGGTACCACTAAGGACCTTAAATTGAAGAAGGAGGACATTTCTCACAGCTGTGATCTCTTCCATTTTTTGTTGCCGTCATATTCTGTAACTCGGACACCTCTATAAGTAGGAGATGCTTCGGCTGCACCGGGGGTGTCCAACATAGGAAGGTTTCACTGTATTTATGTTCCGTGTCATGTGACCACAAACAATATATGCTTTTGCTCATGCTGCACAGCACAGGCGAATTGAGCTGCATGTAAGGATAATAACATGAAACCCGAGGCGCGGAGAAAAAGGCAAGACTTTACGGTCTCTGTGTCAGTTGTTTCATGTTGTAATTGCGTACCAGCTGGCCTGTACCTGAGAATAGGTTTGATGCATTGTACACGCACCATAGACATGCAGTATGTGGTGTGTTGTGATAGTAATGCCACTGCCAATTGAAGAATAATGCTCCAGGTGGACTGTTTCGGTACAATCTTGAACTATGCATACCAAGGGGTAGGGCATCTGCGTGACAGGTTTACCTGGAAGTAAGAATGTAAATGTTAGCTGAAGTCATTGAATAATTAACATTATCAATATACTGCTGCAGATGATACAAACAATAGCACACAAGATGCTCCGATATGTTCTGCAGGAATGTCTCTGTACTCACAATATTAGAACAGCAGCTACAGAAAGGCATAAGACAAGTTTTTGTATACATGATACCACTTGAATGCAACACAAGCTTCTGCTGCACTGCCAGAACACCACGGCGGACAGATTTACCTTACTTCACCTGAGAAAAAGTATGTACTGTTGCACACATGATGCTGTTTGAATGTCTCGAAAAACATAATTTATGACCGAAAGACATCAACTGGAAGATTTCGATTTACCTTAGTCAAAACTGAGAAAAAGTATGTGCTGTTGCACACATGAAACTGCTTGAACTGCCCTTGAGCGCTCTGGAAGAACACCTTATTTGTGACCAAAATACAACGGCTGAGCCAACATTGAATTTTTACCTTACTCAAAATACACAAGATGTGTTGCCGTGCATATGATACGATGATACTGCTTAAATGTACTCTGAAAGCGCTGGCACCTCCGGCATGGTTGCTCTAAGCTAGCGAGCAACAGCAAGGGTATACGAACACAAGAAGTCGAGCACAAGTGATGGAGTGCACTTGATTAATCAGAAAATGAAATGTCTCAGTACCACGTGTCACTGTTCCGTCAACAAAAACAGATGAACTTTGAAGGGGCGTCTGGTTGGCACTGGTGACAGCCTTCAGCTTGAAACCCAGACGGTGATAGTTGAGACGTGGAGTGCAAGCTTTTCGGTGGTGCCAGAATGCCTGCGAAATCATTTAACAAATAAGGCAATTCCAAATCTGTACTGAGAATACACCCGCTGGGGCGTAATCTCTAAAGGATGAAGCAGTAACTGACAGATAGCGTATTTTTCTCTTCTACGTGATGCAATTTGCACCGCATGACTGACTTGTCTAACATTACGCGTCTTACCTTTATCTGCTGCCTATAGTCCTGCCCCTGCAATCTCCTGCTGCAGATAAGGTTGGCACAGCATCCCGGACGAGACATCTTCGGCTTCTTGTGAAACAAGTTGCGCATTGCTTCCGTAACATTCGTATGAGCCAGATGAACAGATCAAATCGCTGCTTTCGAAGGTGGCACCCAGTCGGAGTTGTAACCGATTGTTGCAGTCAATAGATTTCTCTTTCGCCTTTCGGAAAATTGTGGCTTGAAACATTGGAACTGCATGCTGAAGTGTTCTTGCAGACGGGAGCAAAACGCTCACGCATTCTCTGCACGCAGCACAGAACACGAATCACACCAGGAAGTCTGTACTGGCATAGCAAAGGCTTTGCAGTCGAAGGAAGCAAAACTCACGTTCCTCGTGGGTTTAGTGAAGTCCAGAAATGTACTGGCTCCCTAATAGCGAACTGTTTATCACTTCCCCAATGTGAATCTGCGCAGCAGACGGCTCGGCAGAAGAAACTGGCCGGCTTGGCGGAAGAAACCAAGCCAAAAGTCATGCCAAGCCGGAGCGCGGGCAGACCACGAATGTGTCGTCGACACAGGGTTTGCGGGCCACAAGACGGGATGTCAGTGAAACTAAAAATTCACTTTTTCGGAAAACCGCGAGGAGTTTGGGATAACTATTTTGCATACATAATCAGTGTTCCCTTATGAACACATCGTGTGAGTACCATTCCATTCTGTAACACTCGAAAATCGGCGTAGCTGAGCTTTAAGGCTCTAACTTTGCCGAGGTTGGAGCTCATGGCGGCAGTGGTAGCAGCAAGGCTACTAACTAAGTCTAGCGGATATCAAGACCATCGAAAATGCCGTACTGTGGACCGATTCAACCATCGCCTTGTCCTGGATAAAGGGCAATCCTGACAAGTGGAAAGAGTCCGTAAAGACGAGAGTGCTACAAGTACGCGAGCACACATCACCGAGCCAGTGGCGTCATTGTCCAGCTGAAGATAACCCAGCGGACCTTCTCACGCGAGGTATTTCTGTGCAACAGCTACGCCGGCGCGGACTGTGGTGGAAGGGTCCAAGCTGGATCACTGCAGATGAACAAAAATGGCCGAAGAAGCGAGACGTCACGAGCGTTACCGGAGAAGGTACAGAAGAGAAAGTTGTGTGCAAAGTTGCATCAGTTGACACACCATCAATAGAGCCTGTCACTGATGCCAAGAATTACAGTAGCATAACGAAGTTACACCGAGATGACGGCATGGGCGATGCGCTTCGTCTACAACTGCAGCGAAGCACCGAGGCTGACAGGTCAGCTAACGGCTGAAGAGATGTCAGCGGCTGCAACGTATTCGATCAGAACGGTCCAAGCGTCAAGCTTTGCACATGATCAAGAAATGTTACGTAAGGGCATGTCCCTGAAGCGATCGAGCTTGCTGTACCAGTATTCACCATACCTAGACGAGAACGGGATAATGAGGCTCACCGGCAGGCTTCAGAAATCAAGATCGGCGTACGAAGAGAAGCACCCGGCCATCCTACCAAATGACTCTTACTACACGGAGCTAATTGTGTGGCAAGCACACAGGACAGTCCTGCACGCAGGGACACACGATACCTTAATGGAAGTACGGAATAAATTCTGGATTTCACGAGGAAGACAGCTCGTAAAACGGGTGCTCCGAACCTGTACGGTATGCAAGCGTTTCGAAGGAAGGCACGGTTGTGAGGTTACGCCTCCCCTGCCTCAGGACCGTATCACGGAAGCAAGCCCCTTTTCTAACATTGGGATAGATTTTGCAGGACCGCTGCTAGTAAAAGGACCGGAGAACCCGATGAAGTCCTATATAGCAGTGTTCACATGCGCCACAACGAGAGCAGTTCATTTAGAACTGGTAACCAGCATGAAGACCGACAGCTTCCTGCGTTGCTTCAGAAGGTTTGCTTCGCGAAGAGTTGCAATAAATAATTGAAGAGTTCGTAAATGGAGGTGTGCCTGATGGGCTTGCCCGACACGGAGACACAACCTTCGCGATTCCAGGAAAGAACCTTTTTTAATTCCGAGACGACCCTTTACGCTTTCTCTTCGTCCACGTCTGGAGAGAGGAGCGAATAGTCACAGTCCATTGTAGCGTCGGACGCCTTGTTTTTATTGCCGTAGGAGTCAAATCCGTACTGCTTGAGTATCCGCTACAGTGCTTGCAGTATGAGTTTCACTTTGACGTCGTCACTCTCCTTCGAGGAAAGAATGTTCCCGATGGAGGAGCCGGTCACTTCTACTCTCTTGGCCATTGGCGAAGAGGTTCAACATGGCGGAAAGTAGGAGAGGAACCACCGGCGAAAGTACGCCCTGTTCTCGCTGCTGAGACAGATAGCACTTCAAGCGTTGCGGATTCTTGTTAATCTTTTTGTAGGCGAGCCGACGTAAGAAGCGTTTGTGCTCCTTCAAACGGGCGAACGTGTGTGGAGCTAGAGCCACCTTTCCGTTCAATACATTGAGGCAAATTTCGGAGAGGTGTTTCATGCCGGACGAAGAAGAACGTCTCAAGCCGTCGTGACGGCGCGGAGGCGGTAGAGTGGAGAGTACTTTGAGTAAAGTGAGGTAGGGCGGAGGTTCATGTCGGGGCATAGATATATTGACGTTCTCCCGGAAAGATATTGCTACGCAACCTGTGATCCTCGTGCTTATAGTTGTGAAGATCCACGAGTAAATAAGCGTGGGGCGACAACATTGCTTCTTTATATGCGTCAAGAAAATACACCAATCTTTTTCTGACAAATAGCCTTTGCCCAAAATATTCCATCTGGTGCACACTGCGCACGGTCTGCCACAGGACGACGTAACTATCGCTGTAGGATATAGTTCTAAAATGGCTACTGCCGAAAAAGATGTTTTGAACGAGTAAGAAGATCGACGCGTTGGCGTGGTGAGAACCCCGAATTAAAAGATCGGTCACTTCCTATAAGCAACCGGCGTGGGTCATGTGATCGTCGACGACGATGAGCGTAGCGCACGACGTGTCCCACTCTCGCGGTAGCTCCTTGGTAAATTTTACAGAGTCCCCAAATTCGTCCTGCATGCTCGGCAAAGCATATCTCTGTATGTAGAATATTTGTGACAGAGGCCTGTCCACCACGACGTTCAGGTTCCTGAGCACGTTCGCAACGAACGTAGATTTGCCGCACATGGAGGGGCTGTTTAAGATACAGCGAAAAGGATGACGGAAACGAAAAGGTTCGGGGGAAGAAATGTTGCGTGCGTACACGTTGCACGACGAAAAAGAAGAGCTCGAAGAGAAATGCATTCCTTTTATTTACATGTCGTCGTCCTCTACATCGGAACTGCGTTCCCAATACAGATTATGCAGGCTGAAGTTGGACTTCTTTTTCGTCAGTCTGTCGCTAAGATGCGGTCGATCGTCTTCATCTTGTCCTGACACATTTCTTGACGTGCTTGCAACCATTGCAGGTAGTGGACTTGAAAAGCTTCGTCCACGATGCCGCGAATAAATTCGCGAAGTTCTTCGTGTTTTGTCTTTTCCTGGCGACGACGAGAAACACAGGAGAATAAACCACACATGGCGTTTTCCGCGTATCGGTCAGAATGATGACGCGAGTGCAGTGCGCGCTGCCTTGATACAAATAACCACGCGCAAAGAAACGAGAGCGAAGCCAAAACAGAAAAAAAAAACACCCGTTACCGCTAGGTGCGCTCAGTTGCTCCGCAGTCCCCATGTCCGCTCAGTTTCTGCCTGGCTCTCGGATGGGGCAGTCGCACTGTCGCCACGGGGGAAAAGGTGAGTGATTTGCCGATGTTTGCACGTTGTTTGACCGCGCTCGTGTTAAGCCTTTTGTCGCATATTTGCCGTACACGCATGTTTAGAATTGTTTAGGAGCAAGCCTTTTGTTCGTGTGACGCATGTTTAGCGATGTGTGCTCAGTGGTTCCCGCCTTGTGTTAGCTGCATAGTGTTGTGACGCTGTGGTTAGGGCTAAGCAATCGCCCCCTAAGCCTTTTCCCCGATGTGTACTGTTTTCTCTGTGCTGTTTAACAGTAGCCGTTAGACCTTTTCTCTCGCATGCCTAGACTGATTTAGCAGTGTTGCCATTTTTGCCTGCCGCTAGTATCTTGTTGTTCTCTCTCTTTCTCGCATAGAGCTATGATGGTGGCGCCATCTGGTGTGATGCCTTGCAACTAAGTGCCACATGTCATCGATCTCTACAACTGCCCGTCGCCAACTACCAACATGGTGGGCGCTGGTCACTCGGGCTTTCCGGAGCGGTTTATTCGCCACGGCGTCGTTGATTTTCGAATAAATTGTTTCTCTCCACTCTATTTCTAGCTATTTTTCTTCTTTTTTTCTTTTTTATGGACACATGTTGCCGTCAACTCACAGCTTGGTCTGGACAGGAGATAGATGCTCCCCAATTAGTGTAATGACTCCCTGGGGGTGCTGATTAACGTGGGGGTCCCAATTAGCTCTAATTGCTAATTAAATCGTGTTTAGACGAAGTTGTGAGTTACATACAAATACAACAGAGGGTGCCGTTCATTTCTCACACTTCTGCTTTCAGGTGCAGGCAGACTTTGAAAATGGCATTCTTAGGTCCCTGGGCATTCAAAGACCAGTGAGAACAAAGTGCTTGAAGCATTATAACTAGATTCATCCCTTGCAGCTTTTGCATGGCAAATCCTTGTCTAGGTAGGTGCGTGAATGAATGTGCATGCTCCTGAAATTCGAATACTATTATGTTACACATCGAGATTACCAACAGCTGGTTTACAGAAAATGCAGGCACCTCTCGTGACTTAAGTTATTCATGAGAACGAAATGTTTTTTTCTTGCAAACAAACAAACCGTTTCGTCACATTCGTATGCAGATTATTTGCAGAAAGGCATTTCGAGAGTCTATGCAGTACCAGTTTCCTGCATTTATCAGAACGTAGGCTCCCAAGAAAGAACCACACGCGGGAAAGTACATAAGCGGTTTCCGATCTCACGATTCTACGATTCTGAGGCTGGAACACACACAGACTGACAAACACAACACATCCAAAAGGTACCGGCATCGGGCTTTTTCGTCGATTGCCATTTTTCACCTCTCCGATTTTAGAACCAAGGCAACCCTGTATGGGAATGGCGACGTCCGCGACAATGTTCACAATATGGCAGGAGTGCACCATAGCTAGAACCGACACGGGGAACTCTTTTGGTCACTGAGGACACGTATTCAGAGTTCGACATATTGAAATTCGGCAGCCGAGGAAACCATTATCTGCAATGTCAACAGAATTCTGATACCCAGGGAAAAATACAGCAAGCGATTCGTCCGGACTCGGTACTCTCGTTCCTAGGCCTCCGCAAAGAACCACACGCTGCTGGGAACTATTTTCATACGCGGGAGCAAGAAGCCTTCTCTGCCCTGGGGCTGCCGTGCCTGTCGACCAATCAGGGACGATTAATTTTTAAAGTTTGAATCTGAAGCGTTCATATCGCAGCAGATTATTTCTACTAGTTATCTTTACACCGTGATTTTTGCGTGATTTTTTTAGGAGTTTATTCTCGGAGACTATTTTGCGAAGTGTAAACCAGAGTGAGCCCTACCTCTGATGTGCCAAACGACCTCGGAGAGCCTCGGCGATGAAAACGGACAGCGCGGGCGCGTATAAGACATTCAACACACTGAACGTCACATTCATACACGTTGGAGCGAATAATTCACTGGACTAACGAGATTCCCAATGTCCCGCGGATCTCAGGAAAATAAGAGTAATGAGCACTCTGAGAGAACGATCGAACAATTCACAGATTTCAGGCTCAGGAAGCTAAGAGATAAATATATAGACGTAGAGCAAACCATACCTATCAAACACAAGCAAGAAGTACGAGATGTTTACAGTGAGTACGAGACTTTGGTAAGAGAGTTGGAATTCAAGCTCATGGAAATGAAAGTAAGGGCAAACATGGCTGAAGAAGAAAAGGAGGAAATATCCACAAAGCAACGGTGGAGAGAAACTTAGAGGAAGCTACAAAACAACTAATTGAAACAGAGGGCAAAATTTCCATACTGAGGGAGGTATTGGAAAAAGAAGAAAACAAAGTGGCAACACTGGAACTCAAACTGAAGGACGTTCGTAAAATATCATATGCGCAAATGGTGAGCCCCTCCCCAAACCCCAACCCACAGATGAATAAGACAAGAAGAAATAGGGATCCAATACGGGGACACTTGAACTCCTCGGAAATGGGAATACCAGACGCACAATACAATCAATGAGAAACGGAGGGGTCATGGTAAGATCCCAATACATTGATGGACTGAAAAAATTGGCCGACTAAATCAACAGAAATGACAAGCTGTCTGAGATACTCCAGGCAGCTCTGCGAAAAAGAAAAAGACCCAGATTACGTATATCTGGTACGGAAAAATGAATAACAAAAGACATCCTATTAGCCACAATAAACTTGAAGAACGACTTCCAAATCCAACAGGACGAGTTTTCAATAGTCAAAGAAATAAAAACTGGCCGGAATAAAGCATGCATAGTAGAGGTAGAGATGGAACAGGCTAAAACCCTACTTGAAAAAGGAACACTATATATGGGTTGGTCAGACAGTAAAGTTACCGAGGAAATAATGATTAGAAGATGCAGTAAATGTCTACTCTACACTCATAGCACACGAGAATGTAGAGATGAAAGAAGAAGATGCCATCAATGCGGAGAAACGCATATGGCCAAAGACTGTCGCGTAAAGAATGAGGACTACTTCTGTAGAGCATGCGGATATGCAAATAGTGTCAAGGGCACAAATCATGACACAACTCACTCAGCCTATTCCAGATCATGCCCGGAATACCAAAGAGAACTGGCCATAGCTAAAAAAAGAAGCGGTGTCTAACATATAACAACTTCAACCCCCAAAATGGTGAAATTTTTGCAAATCAACCCCGCCAGAAGCAAGACGGGTCTCCATAATTGTCACCCCACTGTGAAGGAGCTGAATACAGGCATAACATGTATACAAGGACCTTACTTAAGAAATAAAAAATTCCCGAATATTTAAATTTCCACGCACTCGAAAACCCGAAAACCGTAACTATTTGTAGAAATAAAAATTATTACTATTTTCTACTAGGTATCTCAAGTAATAAAATAATCCTGAAATGCTCAAATAAAATCAGAACTTTTATCCTGATTAATTTATATTTTGAACCGAATTCAGATATAAAAAATGACTTAGAAACCCTATACAACAAAATAAATGCATTTAAAACAGAAACGTTAATTATAATTGGAGACTTCAACAAAAAAATAACTTATGGAGAGGGAACATAACAGACGAAAGAGGTGAAGACACCCCTGATTTTATAATTGGAAATGACTTAGCACTAAAAAATTACAGTTCCTCCCCAGCAACTTTTCACGGCCCTTGCGGAAAATCTTAGATTGACTTAACCATCATATTTGAAAAAGACTTGAACTTGAACGACAATTGATTGAAGACTGGGCAGTTACCGAAATCCCGTCATGTTCCGACCACAGATATATCATATTTAACGCATTTAAAGAGGACAGAAAAACAATATATAAACTAACCAAAAAGGGACAAATTCAATTAAACCACAAGATACACAATGATAAATGATTTAGTATAACACCAAAAACAGAAACCTATACAAGAAATGACATTAATAGTCTAATCGAAAAAATGTATACAATAACGGAAACATACAGAATACAACGTATGCGTAAAATCCAACCCCGAAGCGAAACTATCAACTGGTGGAATCACCATTACTCGGTACTCTCGTTCCTAGGCCTCCGCAAAGAACCACACGCTGCTGGGAACTATTTTCGTACGCGGGAGCACCAAGCCTTCGCTACCCTGGGGCTGCTGTGCCTGTCGACCAATCAGGGACGATTAATTTTGAAAGTTTCAATCCGAAGCGTTCATATCACAACAGTTTATTTCTACTACTTATTTTTACACCGTGGATTTTTGCGTGGATTCTTTTAGGAGTTTATTATCGAAGTCCATCTTGCGAAGTGTAAACCAGAGTCAGCCCTACCTCTGATGTGCCAAACGACCTCGGAGAGTCTCGGCGATGAAAACGGACAGCGCGGGCGTGTATAAAGCATTCAACACTGAACGTCAAACTTGTAAACTACACCAGCTAACCGCACAAGTGACATATCAAAAGAAAGTGTGTTATTTCCGATTTCCGAAAATGTAAAATTTATTAAAATCCGACCACTGGTTCGCAAGATACGACCGTAATAAGAAGTAAACACACGTGCAAGGAGGCCGCCATATTGGTCGGTCACCGCCCGCATAGCAGGAAGTTACAAGAAATACCTTCAGTGCCACCAGACCTAGCATAGAACCCCTAGGCCTCCCATACAACCTTTCTTTGAGGACTTTTGCCCTCATCTCCTAAGTAGGGCAAGGCTATTCTGCCCTTACTCAGCCAGATTTGGCTAATTTCTGCCAAATCTCGCAATTCCTCATATCTTTGGCCCTAATTGCCGCATTAACACGCGGTAAAGAGCCTCTGGTAGAGGGGTTATTAATAAAGCTGAGGAAAAAGGATACTTACGAGGGAAACACAAAACCCCCGAAAAACGACGGGAAAAGGCCGAAAATTCGGTTTTAAGGTAGTCACACCTACCAAAAACGCCGGAACGTCGTAGGAGCTCAGACTATGCCTATTTGAACGACAATACCCTGTTCTTCAGAGAGGATAGCCTAACAGCAACCCAAAGGAACCACCAAAATGCCCAAAAGCAAAGCAGAAGAATGATGGAAAGGACAGGAGGCAGACGGGCATTTAAATGAAACCTCTGCAACTAACCAAGACACAGATACAAGAACAAATGAATCAGAAGAGGAAATAAACGAATGCACTCAGAAGACTACGACACTCACTTAGGGCCGTATTCCATAAATATGAGAGCCTAATCCGTACTCTCGACATCCAAAGAGCAACCGAACGTGCTAGAAGAAAGGAGGTCGAGAGGACGGCACAAGCACTAAACCAGGCTCTTCAACAAATGGAGGACTGCACCAAGGAGCAGGCAAGATCATACGCCGAGATCACCCAAGTGAACCAGCACAAGCCAAAACAACGTCCCTCCAAAATCCTTTCTGCAACAGTTAAGCCCAAACCAGGAAAGAGCTTAAAAAACCTGACTAACATGCTCAAGCAGGAAATTACGGCAGCCAACGTACCATTGACAGACGCAACCATACGGCCCGCTAGAGCCAGCCTTCTAGTTCTGGAAAGTAAGAAGAAAGAGGACAAAGATAAAATCGAAAAGATCTTCAAAGAGAGTGACTCTCTCAATGAAAACGGTACCTTGAGAGTCAATAGACCTCCACAACCCGAAGTGAAGATAAGATTCATAGAAGAGGACTTCGACAAGGAATCGGTCATATACGACCTAATCCACTGCAATGACCTCGAAGAACACTCCCAGCAGATTGAAATCAAACATATGCGTTCTGAGAGAGATTGTACTCGAACGGCTTTCGTATCCTTGCCCAAAGAGGCCTATTACAAGCTAACCCAAGAAGGAAAGGCTAAGATAGGCTGGGCTAGATGCATCATGGAAGGATATTACAATATCAGGAGATGTTCCAAATGTTTAGCATATGGTCATCTAACAAAGTACTGCAAATCCACCCAGACCTTCTGTCCTTTCTGTGCCAATTCACACAGAGAAGAGGACTGCAAGGCTACGGAACCTAGATGCAAAGCGTGCATCAACAACTTAAGCGGCGGAAATCACTCTGACGATATAGAACATCGTTTCTACGATCGACACTGCCCTGCCTATTTGGCACAGGTGCAGAAGATTGAAGACCAGTGGTAGATAAATAACTCACTGTTCTTCCTTTCCCCTTCCCATAAATTCAAAATGGCACTAAATTTTCTGCAAACAAACCAAGCCCATTCCAAGGCAGGGGCTTTGACTCTTTCAAAGTCCCTGGCCACACTTAACCCCAACATTGTCACCATACAGGAACCTTACTATCACGACCTTTCCATTCTTCAATTTCCACAAAAATATAACATAATCCAAGCCAAAGGAAAATCCACAGTCTCCCTCTTAATCAATTCAAACAGATATGACATTCTCCAACTCCTTGTAAAAGAAAGTATAATAGCAGTAAAACTCGAAAATCATGAAAGATCTTTACTTATAATAAATTGTTATCTCTCACACAATCAAGACATGAAAGAATTTCGCATCATTCAAGAGCTCTTATACAAACATAAAAACGTCGAAACCATTATTTGCGGAGATTTTAACGCCAAAGACCCCCTATGGGGGGAATAGATGCCAACCAAAAAGGTGAAGACCTTATTGACTTCATTATGGCAAACGACCTGGCTCTTGTAAACGACCCTCAATCTCCCCCAACTTTCAATGGTCCAAGAGGTTCATCATGGGTTGATTTAACTATTACTACACAAAAAATATACGAACATATTAAAAACCTGGTCAGTACTATCAATAGAAACAGGAAGTGACCATAGTTACATCACATTTAATCTTTTCAACAATGAAGCAAACTCTAAACGAAAACTAACCAGAAAAGGGCAACTTAGGCTAAACGAATACATCAACAAGGACCCTTGGTTCGACCACATTAAAAATAATTATACTTCCTTAAACCTAAATATCGACAAAACAGTTGCAATCTTAACTAAAAGAATTCACTGCTTGACTAACATATGTAAATCTAAAATAAATAACAATCACAAAACTGTTCCCTGGTGGAACGAAAATTTAACAATTTCAAGAAACCTTTGCAGAAACCTTAGACGCCTACATCAAAAATAATTAAAAAACAATCCCACCCATCCCCTCCACATAAAATACAAACATGTATTAGCTAAATACAAAAAATACATACTGGCAAAACCTTATCGACTCAAAGCTTGTGATCCATATAATATCGTTTACAAAATATTTACCAACAAAATCAAAAGAAACAATCCAATAGCAATTATTGAAAAGCCCGATGGTTCCATTTCCACAACCTCTCAAGAATCCATTGATCTTCTATATAAAACAGCTTTCTCACAAACTACTTCCACTAAAAAATATCAACTTCCTAAAATCTCAAATCCACAAGAAGAACCCCTTATAACAAATAAAGAAATTTTAGATAAAACAAAAGAAATCCAAAACAATACTGCAAGAGGAACAGATAATATAGGCGCTTACACAGCTAAACAGTTGCTAATAACAAAAGTTGAATTTTTCAACCTTTTATTTAATGCCTGTCTCGTACAAGGTTCTTACCCATCACAATGGAAAGTTGGTAAAGTAATATTCATCAAAAAACCCAATAAAAAAGACCAAGACCCTAATTCCTACAGACCTATAGCTATATTACATATATTATCCAGAATTTTTGAAAAAAATTATATTCAGTAGACTATATCACTTTTCCCACATAAACAACCTTTTAGATCCTAAGCAATTTGGTTTTAGACATGGTAAACCCACAACCCAAGCTCTATGCAAAATCTCAGATGAAATCAAAACAAATAAAAACAACAAACAACACTCTGTTTTAATTTCTTTATATATTAAAGGAGCTTTTAATGCCCTTCAACACAATCATATAATTAATACCTTAGCTAATTATAATACTCCAACTAATCTATTTCACTTAATTAGAGATTACCTTAACAACAGAAAATACCAAACTATTACAAAATATTACTCAATGTCAAACAATTACTCCAATGTCATTGGATGTCCCCAAGGTTCCCCTAAGCCCCCTACTTTGGAATCTGACTATAAATACCATTTTTAACATTCCAACCCCCGATAACACAAAATTATTTTCCTATGCTGACGACATCATTGTAATTGTAAAAGGCACCGCCTCGCGGTCCTCCTTGCCTTTCGCCGCTTAGCTTCGCGACGGGGTGTGCCGTCCACCATCTATTCGGACAACGCCAAGACGTTCCGTTACTGCGCTAAAGTACTGCGCGCGCTCTTCGACGACTCTGTCCAAGACCATGCCAGTTCCCTCCGCATCCAGTGGAAGTTTATCGCTGAAGGTGCGCCCTGGTGGGGCGGTTTTTGGGAACGGTTCATTCGTACTATCAAGGACGCACTGAAACGTTGTCTAGGGCGCAGTAGCCTCTGCTATGAGGGGCTTCTCACCGTACTACTCGAAGTTGAGGCGGCCGTCAACTGCCGTCCCCTTACCCAGCTTGCCGACGACACAGAGGACTGCGAGGCTCTGACTCCTTCCCACTTCTTGATCGGAAGGCGCGCTGTAGCCTTACCGGCTAGCCTGGGGTTAGAGGTGCCCAGTTCCACTCCTGTAGGTCTTCGTCGCAGAGTTCGACATAGACAGGCTCTTCTTGTGCAGTTATGGACTCGTTGGAAGAAGGACTATCTCCTGCTTCTGCGTTCTGCACACCACAGTCAACCGAGGGCACATCCGCGAATCCGCGTCGGCGACGTCGTGATAGTGGAGGACAATGCACTGCCACCTCTGGTTTGGAAAGTCGGACGCATAGTTGGTTCCTTCCCAGGAAGAGATGGTGTTGAGCGCTGTTTCAGAGTACTTCTCCCGAATGGTCAACAGCTCCGGCGCGCTCCCCAACGTTTGTACCTGCTGGAAGCTGACTCGTCCAACGCGGCCGCGGGAGGATGTTGAGTATGCCAGAAGGGGGCCGCACTGGAGGAAGATGAGCGAGCGAGCGGGTTCGCACGAGCAAAAAAAAATAAAATAAAATAAAATAAACTGTTCTCCAGTAGAATACGGTCGGGTCAGCCTCCTCTATCCTTAACACCATCTTTACTGATGGATCTAAAATAGATGAAAATGTGGGAGCTGGCTTTTGTGTGATGGATGGACAAGAACTAATCCATATTGGAAAATTTAAACTTCCAAACTACTCAAATATATATGATGCAGAACTTACGGCTATAATAGAAAGTATGCGTTATATAAAAAACTCCTCACATAATAACTTTGTCTTATACTCCGACAGTCTGTCCAACCTCATGGCTCTGGCAAACCCCATCCATAATAACCCTAGAATTCAGAAATTAAAAAAACGAAATATTGGAAACCAGAAAAAGAAAAAAAAGTTTAATAATAAAAGATATAACGAAAGAATGGCACGAAAGATGGTTAAATTACGACAATATCAACATAAAAATATGGATACCAAATATCACAAAAAAAACACACATAAAGTCATGAATCATTATGAGTCCCAATTATTAACTAACCATGGAAGCTTCCCTGGATATCTGGCAAAGTTCAGAATTATCAATGACGGACAATGCAAGTGCAACCAAGGTATAGGAGATGTGCACTACCTGACAAAATGCCCAGATACAAGGATACACAGAGAAAAAATCCAACGAATAATGAAAAAAACAATAACCACTGATTGCTTCCCAATCATACTAAGCAATCAACAAATGATGTCAGCAATCCAAGATATGATGATACACCTCCGTGAGGTATATAGATGACTTCCAACGCTGCGGCCTCAACCGGCTGGGACCTTGGGGGAGGACGAGGGCTCCGGTTGTCAGAGGGCCAGGACAATCTGCCTGCTGGAGAGCCAGAAAACTGGCTAGAAATATAATAAAGTGGCTAACCAGAATGGCTTTAATCAAGCCTGGAGCCCATTCGCATCCCAAGCCCCCAGGGGATGTAGGTCCAGCGAAATCGCCGACGCAGAATAACACATAACTGTGTTCTTCAATTAGCGGGCAGTCATACAAGTCACCTGATGCTAAGAAGGGCAGAGAAGGAGATAAAAGTAATAATTTATGATAATGAAGAGCTGAAGCAGAACATCAATGGAGGCTGTTTACTGATACCCACCCATCACCATAAATAATATAGTAGTAAACAAGTAAAGATATAAATGACTTACACACTGTCCAACAATTAATCTATAAAAATAAAAACACAGAAGTCTTAATAGGAGGCGACTTTAATGCCAAACATCCTCTATGGGGTGGTCTAGATACAGATCAGCGAGGAGAGGATCTTATAGACTTCATTTTAGCCAACGATCTAGCTATTGTAAACAATCCACACTCTAACCCAACATTCCAGGGACCAAGAGGCCAATCCTGGATAGACATCACCATAACCACACAAAAAATATATGAACACGTTACAGATTGGACAGTACTTGATATAGAAACAGGAAGCGATCATAACTATATAACCTTTAAAATTTTCAAACAAGAAATATGCAAAATAAAAACTAACTAGAAAAGGACAAATCAAACTCAAGAACATAATAAAAACAGACCCGTGGTTCCAACACATTTTAAACAAATACACAACCACTACCCTAAATGTCAACAAAACAGTCACAGAATGAAACATAAAGAATTCAACACTGGACCAATTCCTGCAAAACAACTATAAACAATCAGCATCAAACCGTTCCCTGGTGGAACGAGAATTTAACTGAACACAGAAAATTATGCAGGCACCTCAGACGCATATACCAAAACAAAATCAAAACCGCTAATTCTCAATCATTCCAAATAAATTATAAAAGACAACTAGCTAAATATAAAAAGGAAATTATTAATGCAAAAAATATATATTGGGAAAACTTAAGCCAGACACTAAAAGCATCCAATCCCTACAACGACCTTTATAAAATCTTCACCAACAAGATCAGAAGAAAAGAAGCTATACCTACCTTACAAAAACCGGACGGAACAATGACCACCTCCACCGAAGAATCCCTAAAACTTCTATATGAAACATATTTTTTACAAAAAACAACAATTCCAACAAAAAACTCAACATGCAAAAACAACCAACAGAATGAACCAAATATTACAAATAATGAAATCTTGGAAAAAACGAAAGAAATAAAATTAGACACAGCTAAAGGCGTAGACCAAATAGGTTCACATACAGCTAAATACTCGTTAACAGAACAAACTGATTTCTTCAATCTCCTATTCAATGCCAGTTTAGAACAAGGAATCTTCCCCAAAGAATGGAAAAGAGGGGAGGTTTCCTTTATTAAAAAAACAAACAAAAGCCTCACAACCGCACTTCATACAGACCAATAACTATCTTATCAATCCTCTCTAGAGTCTACGAAAAAATACTTTTCAACAGACTCTACCATTTCTGCCCCAAAAACAACCTTCTACATACACAACAATACGGATTCAGACACGGCAAATCCACCACCCAAGCACTATACGAAATCACAGAAAAAAATTCAATATAATAAAAAAGATAAACAACACACCGTTTTAATCTCATTAGACATTAAAGGAGCATTTAATTCCCTAGGTCACAGCGACATAGTAAAAACACTTGAAATAAATAAAATACCAACTAACCTACACAATCTACTCAAAGACTGTCTTACTGATAGAAATGTTCAAATCAGAGCCATTTCATCAACGGTAATATATGCTAATAAAGTGGGATGCCCACAAGGTTCTCCACTCAGTCCACTATTATGGAACTTAACCATTAATTCAATTTTCCAAATTCCAACAGAAGAAAACATAAAACTTATTGCATAAGCAGACGATATAATTTTAATAATAAACGGTACCTCAAGGCAAAAAATAGAAAACTCAGCTAACAAATATCTTAAAACTCTCACACATTGGGCTTCAAAATTAAACCTAGAATTCAACCCCTAAAAGACTACTGGTCTAACAATACCATATGGCAACAAATTCCAATCAAAGCCACCCAGTGCAAAAATTTACGAACAAAAAATAACTAACAGAAACACTTTAAAAATATTAGGAATCACATACGATAGTCATTTAACCTTTATTGCCCACTTAAATGATATAAAAGGAAAAGTTGAAAAAATAACAGTCACTCTTTCTAGAATCTGTCACGGAAATAAAAAATCAAAAGGCCAAATCATGCAAACCTTTTACACAAACATTATTCAAAGAATTATTCTATATGCCGCCCCTAGCTGGTGGAAAGAAGAAAATAACTCCCATTTATTAAGAAAAATCAACTCAATCGACAGAATCCCTTTTCTTAAAATATGTCAAGCATACAAAACAGTTAGCAATCTAAACTTACAAATATTAAGTAACGTCACCCCTAGTCATATACAAGCAACAATACAAAGCCAACTTTACAAATTACAAAACGGTAAAAAAGATATTCAAGTTGATAATATTAACATAACTATAGCCAGATTCTAAAAAGATTACGACACCTGGACAATGCATCCAGCTACCATATCAAATTTCAGTTTCCACAGCCCAAACAAAGTAAATTACAAAGGATATACTGTATTCACCGATGGTTCTAAAGCCAATAATACCATCGGTGCAGCTTTTTGTATCCTACAAGATAAAGAACTTATATATAAAGAAAAACACAGATTATCAGAAAACTCAACCAGATTTGACGCAGAACTTTTTGCAATTAAAAAAGCTATAAACAAAATACAAACATATCCTTCCTCAACCAAATTTCAAATATTTTCAGACAGCCAATCAGTTTTAACAGCCCTAAAAAATCAAAAACACAAAAATCCCAGAATTCAAAACTTACACCAATTAATAACACTCACAAAAAACAACTATGAGAGAGAGAGAGAGAGAGAGATTATGGGTTTAATGGCACAAAGGCAACAAAGGCCATAGAGCGCCAAAACTACGGTGAGTATGTGAGAGAAAACAACTATGACATCAATTTTAATTTCATACACTCACATACCGAAATAACAGGAAATGACATCGCAGACAAGTTAGCAAATGATGCCCGAAGTACTGACGCAATAACTTTTATACCTTACTCTATAAAATATGTTAAAACCCTACTCAAAAAGAAATCACGAAAACTAATGCAAGAAGATTATACTTTATCTAACAGCAAATTAAAAATTTGGTTCAAAGACATAACCAAAGTTAAAGACATACTCCCTACCACTCATTATACTACGCAAATGCTAACAGGGCACGGAAACTTTCCCGAATATTTAGACAGATTTAAACTAAGTACAAATACTACCTGTAAATGTCACAAATCCAAAGCACACAACATACATTACATCACTGAATGCCCCCTTACAGTACAATACAGGAAAGCAATTGAACAACATATTAAATGTACACTCGACACTACAAACATAGGCAAAATCCTTCGAAATAAACAAGCTAGTCACATTCTTCAAAACCTTGCAGAGCATACAATAACCTCAGTTAATATCTAAATGCAAATGGCTGACACTTTGTGACAACCACCGAAATCCTGAAAAGGAGAAGTCACAAAAAGCAATCATTTGGCTACCATCACTTATAATCAAAATACACAGCTATAATTAAATTAATAACCTTACAAACCCAAAGCCTAGTCCATTTGATAAGCCTTACCGAATTCTACGACATCCAAGTCATCAAAGGCTCAAGCAATTCCAATTCAACAACTTCACTGCGATTGCCAAGACACCTACTACAAGAGTCAAATCAAGACAAAGCACAACAGATGAAGTCATCGTTTCTAAGGCTAGAGAAAAGCTGTAATAGCTATTCATAACTCAAAATAAATGCTGATCACCAAGACTCTACCCTTGACTGTGGTTTCAAAGATAACTCATCTTTTCGTTTCTTCTCAACCCTCTCTCTCTTTTCTTCCTTCATTTTCCCTCTTCCCTCCTGACCCCTGCGATATCTTCGGGTGGTACAGAGGCCAGGAGGTTCACTTCTTCCTTCGTCCCAACTATACTCCCCTCCCTTATAAACAATCCACTTTCCTTATTTTTCTGTCCCTATCAGGTCTTGCCGCGGCCGTTCTCTCGGCCGTGGGGTTGCTGGAAGATAGTAGCATTATTCTGCCCCCCAGCAACCGAGCGATACGCTTAGTCCGTGGTACTTGGGCTGGGGCTCTCTTCGTCCAACTCTCTTCCCTTCCCAAACCAAAATCCTTCTTATTTTAATGTCCCTATCAGTATCTTCGACGCAGAGCTCTTAGCGCTAACTGAAGCCTGTGACGATATCGTGCTTACCCAAAGACAAACCGCACAATATATATACCGATAGTTTATCGGTTCTAAAAGCTATTGGCAATCTACAACACAAAAACCCAAGGGTTCATGCTCTTAGACAAAAGATAGAGAACATCCAAAATACATTTAACGAAATCAATTTTCACTTCATTCATTCACATACAGATATTGATGGAAATGACATCGCAGATCAATTGGCTAATAAAGCGCGAACCTCTGGCGACCTAAAAATGATTCCCAAATCTAAACGCTTTTCCTCTAAGTTTATTAAATCCACCTTAAACAAAGCTCGAGAAAGAGAATGGGATCAATCGAATCACCACTTAAAAAAGTGGTTTCCATATGTAAATAGGATACCAAAAACATTTGAGGCAGACCACTACATCTCCCAAATAATTACTGGACATGGCAAGTTTCCATACTACCTGAAACGCTTTGGTATGGCTGACAGGGATATCTGCAGATGTGGTCTCTCGGAGGCTGACAACCTCCATTATTTAACTACTTGCCCTTTAACAAATATATATAAAATCAAGCTGGAAAACGAAATAAACGAACCAATATCAACAAATAATCTATTTAAGATCCTTAATAAACCAAAGGCTACTGAGATATTAAAACTACTAATGATATATATCAACACCACTCTATATCCTAGTTGATAGATGGTAAGATAGGGAGATGGTAGTACAAAACAAAACGGATTATTCCGTTATCTGCTAATCTACCCTATCTTCCCCTAATTTTAAAAGGCTAAAACATTATACACACTATTACCCTTTGTAATAATTGTATATATACGATATCAAATATGAGACTTACGACCAGACAACAACCTCGACGGAACTTCGGCTATAAAACCTTTACCAGTGAGGTGCAGTGAAATGTTCACTAATCTCTCAGTGTGTGTGGTGAAGTGGTTGAAGTTTCAATATGGTGCTAATCAAGTGTAGTGAAGTGTGATGGGAACACCATGTCATCCATTAGTGTGGCATGGCAATGCTACTGGTGACATCCCCGACATGAGGAGCTCAACAACACAAGTGATCTGTGCTGTGCATTGATTTAGTGCGGTGTCAGATGTGGTGAAGTGCAGTGTGACCATATCATCTACTGGTTCTACATGGTGACTCCGTCGATATATCCACGAAAAGAGGAGCTCAACATCACAGAAATCAAACAACCTATGAAGAATACTTTTGGATACCCACCAAGAGCGACCAACACCCAACAACTTAATGGACAATCCATGACTTGAAAACCCGAGACGAGGTAGGGACGATGATGATGATGATGATGATGATTCATGTTTTCTTGGCGCATAAGCAACGAAGGCCATAATGCGCCAAGACAATGATAAGGAAAGTACTGTTAAAAGTATAGCGATTCAGCTAAGATAAAACTGTACAGGTAGAGAATAAAAGGACACGAAGCTAAAACTACAATGCGTTTAAAACACCAACGTCTTCAAAGATACTAAACACCCGTTCAAATGGCAGAAGAGCCTCATCCCCCAGCAAAAGGGATGGATGTAGAGGTGTGTGGTATGTGTAGAGCTCATGGAATGGTGAAGTCTGTATGTTTCATGTGATGGACATGTAATAAGCATGTGGAGGACAGACTTTATCTCGTCGCATCGAGTGCAATGTGGAGCCTCTTCATTGCAGAGGAGGTGACTGTGGGTCAAATGAGTGTGCCCAATTCTCAACCTGGCAGAAACAACTTCATGAAGACGACTGTTAAAAATCTGTGTCGGTTTTACAATGGTGGGCTTAACCAGGTGGAGTTTGTTGGTGTGTAGTGTATCCCAGTGCTGCTGCCATCTGCTATTTATGGCCCTCATAAGTGTAGATCGGAGGTCTTGGGACGGTACAGCAAATGGATTCACCTCAGATGAAAGAGCACCTGTAGCAGCCGCATCAGCAAGTTCATTCCCGGGTATACCCACATGACTGGGTACCCAGCAGAATGTTAAAGAGAGACCCTTTTTAATTACTTTACCAGCAAGGCACTGTGCCTTCTGCACAAGGAGGTTTTTGGACATCACAATGTTGCCTAGTGCTTGAAAAGAGCTCAGAGAATCTGTGTAAATGACTGACGACTTGGTGTGACTTTCTAAGATGTAGTTCAGTGCGAGGATTATTCCGTATACTTCGGCATTAAAAACTGAGAGCATGTGAGGTAGACGATATGACTGTGTGAGTCCATTGGTTACCATTGCGCATAAGACTGAGGTGCGTGTTTTGGAACCGTCAGTGTAAAAAGCTCTGTGTTGCCCAAGACTTTCTTTAAGGGACTCGAACTCCTGCTGGAGCACAACAGGTGGTGTGTTCTGTTTCTTAAACATAGTCAGGGAGCTATTGAAACATGGAGGTGATTGCCACGGCGGGACCCGAGGACTAGCCTCTACTACAGTGAAATCATTATGTGGGAAATTGTAATCCTCGCATCCTTGAAGAACACGCATGCTAAATGGGGGAACAACGCTGGGCTTATTAAGAAACAGCTGTTTGAAGCGCGTGCCTCCAATGCAGGTAATAACTGGGTTATTGGGATAACCTCTTACCCTCAAGGAGTACGAAACAGATAAGTAAAACCTCCTTCTTTCGAGTGACCATTCGTTGCTCTCGACATAGAGGCTTTCCACTGGCGACGTGCGGAAAGCACCAGTTATCAAACGCAGTCCCTGATGATGTACTGGGTCTAAAATCTTCAGGACAGATTTCCGCGCAGACCCAAAAACAACACATCCATAGTCCATTCTAGACAGCACTGTGGACACATAAACCCTGTGCAGGGTGTCACGATCTGCTCCCCAAGATTTGTGGGACAGCACCTTCAACAGGTTAAGTGACTTCATGCATTTTGTTTTAAGGCTCTTGATGTGGGGTAAGAAAGTGAGCTTGCTATCAAAGCTGACCCCAAGAAATTTGTGTTCACCCCTAACAGCAAGGTCCTGTCCGTTCAGCTTAAGAGTAGGTGAAGGAAACAGCCCTCTGACCCTCGAGAAGTGAACACATACGGTTTTGTCATGTGAGAACTTGAACCCATTCTCGAGAGACCATTTGGTAAGTTTATTTAAAGCTAGCTGCACCTGTCGCTCACATGTTGCTAGATTCGTGGAAGAGAAGGAAATCTGAATGTCATCCACGTACAATGAATAAGACATGGAAGGTGGAATTATGCTAGCTACTGAGTTGATTTTCACGAGAAACAGAGTGACGCTAAGGACAGATCCCTGCGGCACCCCGTTTTCTTGGATAAAAGGACGGGATAGTATCATTCCAAGCCGTACTCGGAATGTCCTGCTTTGAAGGAAGTTTGTTATACACCTAAGAAGGCGCCCCCTGATTCCGAAAGAGTATAGATCTTGTAGAATGCCATACCGCCAAGTGGTGTCATATGCCCTTTCAAGATAAAAAAATACTGACAGGCAGTGTTGTCTTCGGACGAACGCTTCACGAATCATTGTTTCCACTCGAACGAGGTGGTCTGTTGTGGAACGTCCAACGCGAAAACCACACTGTAGTTCTGAAAGGCACTTATTTTCCTCTAGGAAATGGACGAGTCGAGCATTGACCATACGCTCAAACGTTTTGCCAATGCAGCTCGTGAGAGCGATTGGTCGGTAACTGGACGGGCTTGAAGGTTCCTTTCCGGGTTTTAACAGAGGAATTACAGTTGAAATTTTCCAGGCTGAGGGTAATGCACACTGGGTCCAAACTTGGTTAAAAAACTTGAGTAAAACCTCTTTAGATGCATCAGACAGATGACTCAACATAGAATACATCACCCTGTCTGGGCCTGGTGAAGTTGCTTTTGTACACTTTAAGGAACGATGAAGCTCTATTTTCGTGAAAGGTTGATTATACATAAGATTGTCTCCAGAATGCATTGGAATTTTCCTCTTCTCTGCACTACTCTTTAATTTAAGGAACTCACTGGTGTAGTTGCAGGAAGAGGAAACGCTTTCAAAATGCTCACCGAGAACGTCGGCTTGTTCCTGTAAGCTTTCACATGGCTGACCATTCACTACTAAAAGAGGGGTAGCGCGGCTCATGTGTACACCTCTGATCTTATGAAGGCGATCCCAAATAAGTTTAGAAGGAAAATTGGAAGACAGGGATGAAACGAAGCTCTGCCAAGAGGACCGCTTGGCTTGCTTGCGCGTCCACCTTGCTTTGGCTCTCGCCTTTTTAAAGAGAACAAGGTTCTCACTGGTGGGGTATCTTCGATATCTACCCCACGCACGAGTTTGAGATTTTCGTGTTTCTTCACACTCCTTGTTCCACCAGGGCTTTGGTCGCTTAGGCAAGCGACCAGAAGTTTCAGGAATGCATTGTGTTGCTGCGTCAAGGATGACATTAGTTATGACATCGTTTGCTTCGTCAGTTGTCATCCTATCAACAGAGATTAAAGACAGGTCGCATTTCTCAGAAAAAGTCTTCCAGTCGGCTTGTTCCAGTTTCCATCCAGGGGGACACATCAAGATACCTACTTGAGGCAGATACTTCAATACCACTGGAAAATGATCACTTCCCATTGGATTTTCTTTTACTGACCACTCTAAAACTCCAAAAAGATTGATTGATTGATTGATTATGTGTTTAATGGCACAAAGGCAACAAAGGCCATAGAGCGCCAAAACTATGGTGAGTGTGTCGGAGATGATTATGGGAAAGATGATGTCCTACAGGTATGAGCGATGAGCGATGATTGATTCACCAGGATAAGAGAGAGGGGGATGACGATAGCAAGCGAGCATGGCAGTTAAAAGCTATCTACAAGTGTGACAATGAGATATTTACATGAGGAGTTCGGTGGTAATGGATAAAAGCGGAGCAATGCTTATCATCTACATCTGACTAAGAAACCCACACGTGGTCAAAAATTTGATTACGTTATCAAACGGCACAAGAGGGGTGTCACCCAGTAGAACGGCTGGGTGGAGTGGGACATGGTATCTGTAGAATGCGGTGAAATACTGTTGGCGTTGGTGTTCGAAGTGAGGGCAGGATGCCAGTACGTGCAAGACAGTCAAGCTGCCACCGCAGTGCGCACAAGCTGGCGGATCCTGACCTCTGAGTAGGTGGTGATGCGTGAGCCATGTGTGTCCATTCCTCAATCTCGCGTAAAGAACTTCGGATGATCTGTTGATGTGTTCAGTCCGATGCGGGGGAGAAACGTGTGGCTGTGTGAGGTGTAGCTTGTTATTTTCTTCCATGTCCCACTCCTGCTGCCACTGTGTGCAGACAGCTCTCTTTAACACTGGCAGGATGTCTTGGTAGGGTAGTCCTAGAGCTGACTCCTCTTGTGCCAACGCTCGCCGAGCCTCACGGTCGGCTCGTTCATTCCCCGGGATCCCAGTGTGGCTGGGGACCCAGCAGAGACAGATTGAAAAGCCTCGGGAACAAAGTTGGGTCGCAAGCGCTCGTACTCGCTTGACGAGGTGATTCTTGCTGTCATAGCATGAAAGCAGCGCACGCACAGAGCTTAGCGAATCGGAATAAATCACTGAATTTTGAAGGTCGTTTTGTTGAATGTGCCGCAGAGCCAGGAGAATCGCGTAAAGCTCTGCGGTGAAAACTGTGGCGTTCGTGTTCAGGCGTGCCGTCATAATAGAATCACCTTCAAGGGCAACGGCCGCCACACCATTGCTTACTTTAGTCCCATCAGTGTAGATTGCATGGTGGTTCCCGAAGTTATGGTGAATCTCCAGGAATTCCTGGAGAATGACAGTGTGTGCAGTGGATTGTTTGTCAGACTGTGTCATTTTTAAATTGGATTGTATTAGATGTCTCTGCCAAGGCGCAGCATCGAGGACTGCCTGCTGCAAGGGAACGCCAGAGGGGCTGAATCCCACACGGGAACTCGCCGCCTCCACACGAAGCGGGAACGAGGGTACAACAGAGGGCTTTGCAAGGAAGAGTCGCTCCAGAGCGGGGTTCACACTAGAGTGTACAACTGGGTCATCGCCCTGGCATCTGTACCTTAGCGCAGCCTTCACACGTTCAAATTGTCTCCGTCTCTCGAGCGACCATTCATTGCCCTCAACATACAAACTCTTCACAGGGGACGTCCGGAAGGCACCGGTGGCTAGTCGGATGCCTTCGTGGTGGATGGGGTCCAACACCTTCAATGCCGAAGGCCGCGCCGAGCCATACACGACACTCCCGTACTCAATTACTGATCGCACAACCGAGTCATAGACCCGCAACAGTGTGACTTTGTCGGCTCCCCACGATCGATGGGATAAAACTTTGAGTATGTTGGAGGATTTCAGGCACTTCTGTTTTATATAGTTTATGTGTGGCACAAAAGACAGCTTCTTGTCAAACACCACCCCCAGAAATTTTTGCTCATCAGAAACTGGTAGTGTGTTGCCACCGAGGAGCAGCGAGGGCTCAGCAAATGTGCCTCGCTTCCTAGTAAAGACAACACACGCTGTCTTTTGCGCGGAAAACCTGAAGCCGTTTTCATCAGCCCACTTAGATAGACGGTTGATCGTGAGCTGCACCTGCCTCTCAGCTGTTGAAAGATTTGATGCCGAGTAGGAAACCTGGACATCGTCTACGTACAGGGAGTACTGGACGCCAGGTGGGATGGCGCTGGCTATCGAGTTCATTTTCACAACGAATAGCGTAACGCTCAGCACAGACCCCTGTGGAACCCCGTTCTCTTGTACAAAGACGTTAGATAAAGTTGAGCCCAGACTGACACGAAACTTTCTATCTCTGAGGAAATTATCGATGCACCTGTACATGCACCCTGTGATACCACATGCGTGTAGATCTTGCAGAATCCCGAAGCGCCATGTGGTATCGTACGCCTTTTCGAGATCAAAAAACACGGATACGCAGAACTGCCCTCGAACAAAAGCCTCTCTGATTTGTGATTCTAGGTGGAGTAGGTTGTCCTGGGTGCTCCGGCCGGAACGAAAACCGCTTTGGTGTTTGTCAAAGATGCCTGCCTCTTCCAAAACATATACGAGCCTTGCATTTACCATGCGCTCGAAAGTCTTCCCAAGGCAGCTGGTTAATGCGATGGGGCGATAACTAATAGCAGCAGACGGGTCTTTCCCTGGCTTGAGAACCGGAACCACTTCGGCTAGCTTCCAGGACAACGGAAGAGTTCCTTCTCTCCACACACGGTTAAAAAAGTGGAGTAAGATTTGTTGCGACTGGGGTGTTAAATGCCGCAACATGTCATAGTGTATGCCGTCAGGGCCAGGTGCAGTGTTCTTTCTTGCCTGTAAGGCTCTCTGAAGTTCATGTGCGTTGAAGGGTACATTGTAAGGTGCTGTATCTTGTTTAGGTTGTTTAATGATGCGTTTTTCAGCAGCGGTTTTGTGTGACAGGAAACGCTGACTGTAATGCGAGGAGCTAGACACGTGTTCAAAGTGTCCGCCAAGTACGTTAGCCTGTTCCTCCAAGGACGTACAGGGAACGCCATTCTGCGAAAGACAAGGCACTGTAAACCCTTTGTATTTCCCGGAGATCTTATTGATACGGTCCCACACAACCTTGGCTGGAGTTCGCGAGTTCAATGTACCCACAAACTCCTTCCACGAGTTGCGCTTGGCCTCCTCCCTTGTGCGTTTGGCTGCAGCACGCTTCCTTTTGTATTGGATCATGTTGTCAACTGTCGGGTATCGACGCAAACGAGCCCACGCCTTTTGTTGTTCCTTGCGCGTCCGTTTACAGTCGTCGTTCCACCAAGGCTTTGAACGCTTGGGCAGAGAGGACGACGTCTTGGATATGGATTGTGTAGCAGCATGTATTATCGTGTTTGTTATGAATTCGTTGGCCTCGTCGATACTCATGTTGTCAGTGTTGTGTAGGGTCAGGTCAGCCAGCACGCTGAACACCGCCCAGTTCGCATCCTGCAGCCTCCAGCGGGGTTTTCGCGTACACAGCACAGCATCATCCCACTGATACTCGACCCAAGTTGGAAAATGGTCACTGCCATAGGGGTTTTGGATCACGTGCCACTGCAGATCTTGTGCAATAGTCGCACTACAGATGGAAAGGTCCAATGCAGAGAATGTCCGTGTTGATGTGCTGCAGTATGTTGGTTGTGTTGTGTTCAGGAGTGTGATGGAGTGGCGGAGGAGTAAATCCTCAAGAAGTCTGCCCCTCGAGTCCAAATCTGAACATCCCCACAAACGGCTGTGTGCATTAAAATCCCCCATAATGAGGAATGGGGCTGCCAGCTGGTCCAAGAGATCTTCGATATCCTGTCGCTGCACATCTGCTGCAGGAGAAAGATATATTGAGCAGAGCGTAAGTGGTGTAGAGAGATTCAATCGAACAGCCACAGCTTCCAATGTTGTTGTCAACGGCACCTCAACTGCAGCAACAGACCGGGATGCTAGAATCGCCACTCCACCTGAGGATCGCGTAACCACCGGGCGATCCCTTCTAAACATTTGGTATTGTTGGAACGGATTTGTGTGTCCAGAGTTCAAATACGTCTCTTGGAGGCAGACGCCAATTGGCCTGTGCGCCTCCAGGAGGTCATGCACATCATCAACATTTGGAAGCACTCCCCTGCAGTTCCACTGCATGAAAATCTTTTGCGTATTCAGCATGCTTGGTGTACTTAGGGCGCTTGCACCCTGGCTGGAGGTGCCTTCGGTGACACCTTCTGCAAATGTCCTCTACCTCGACCCGGCTGTTTCCCCTTCTGTTGATCTGGGGAATTCTGAGGGGTTGGCGATGACTTCTGCGGCGTGCAGCAGTCATCGACATCCATCGACTGGGGTACGGTTTGGACCGAGCCCTCACCGCCCCCATTCCCTTCGGAAGAGGTATTGCCAGCCTGATTGGGGCTGGCGACCTCCTTGTGGCCAACCCTTGGGCAGGCCACGTTTCCCTTGGGAGACACATGAGCTGTGTCCCCAACGTTTGTGTTGGGAGTGTTGTGTGGGGACTCAGTCTGAGTCTCCACAGATTTCCGAGGTGGCGCCACTCCCCTGCGCATAACCTCGGAGTACGAGCCCTTTCTAGAAAATGCCACCTGTGCCTTCGCTGCAGTATAAGAAAGATTCTGCTCAACTTTAACTTTCAGGATTTCCTTTTCGTCCTTCCACTGTGGGCAGGACCTGGAGTATGCTGGGTGGCTGCCACTACAGTTGATGCATTTCACGGCATTTTCACATGTTGGCGACTCATGGTCTTTTCCCGCACACTTTGCACATGTTGTTTGTCCACGGCATGTCTGTGAGCCATGCCCAAAGCGCTGGCATTTAAAACAGCGCCTTGGGTTTGGAACGTAGTGCCGTACATTACAGTTGAGGTAGCCAGCATGTATTGTAGATGGAAGAGTGTGAAGTTGGAATGATAGTACGACATGTTTTGTTGGTATTTCGTTGCCGTCTCTACGCATAATTATTCTCCGTGCACTGACCACTCCATGCTCTCTGAGACCCTCCTCAATTTCAGAGTCAGAGCACATCAGGAGCTCTTCCTCTGAAATGACGCCTTTTACGATGTTGAGTGTCTTGTGCGGAGTGACCGTGACAGGTATGTCGGCAATTGCCTTCAGGGATTGGAGGGATACGCTCTGTTCCTTTTCTTGGACCTCCACCTGGATGTCACCAGAGCGGAGCTTTCGAGCAGTGTAATTTTTGCCTATCGTCTGTTCCAGAACTTTAGCAGTTGCAAATGGAGACATCTTTGACAGTGACTTGATCGATTCATCTGCGTGTATGACAAGGACTCTAGGGAACCATGCTGGCTGTTTCTGGTAGAAAAACTCGGTTGCTGGATTATCTTCGGTGCAGCGCCTCTTCAGGCGCCGATCATGGGGGTTTTTAAGGGGTTTGTTTGCCATATGTGTTGTGTGTGTGATTCAGTGCGGAGGCCGTGCCGCCCACCACCGAGCCCAACCAGGGGACCGTGCTCCGCCTCACACTATACCCAGGCGCAGGCGCGTAGCTCTGCACGAGGTTGACCCTTGCCGCCGCAGCGACTAAAAAGCGACTCCAAAAAGATATGGACTACATAAAGGTAGGGACGAAAACAGACACACACAAACACGGTCTACACTTACACGGGCATCAACCGGCATCTTTGTGTGGTGATTCCATGGCATCCTATTCTGATATTTCTATCCTGTAAACTTATTGTATCTATATTTATGACAAGTAGTCATAATAACCTTATTAACATTTTTTATTAAAATAAATGCCGTTGATTGCCGAGCCCGTTCCTGCTACCAGTGGTCTCCCTAAAGTACTTTTATCTCTTCTACCTTCTTATTTCTATTTCTTTTGTACTCTCTTGCCTCTGTTATACCTCGTGTGACACAGAGCAAGAGAATGCTTCCTTCGACCCTCTTCTTCTCCCCTACCTCAACATCTCTTCCCCCCCCCCCAATTTTTATCCTTCTAGTCGTCTGTCCTTATCAGAATATAGGCAGTGGGCAAATTCACATGCGAAAGAAACAACAGCCGTTGCAGGAGCCTGGCCGCCTTCCGCGGTATCTTCGGATTCCCATAATGGGGGTTTGTCAGACCTGAACCAACACGGTGGCTATCTTCGCAGATCAATGGACGTCGGGCTTGGTGGGGTTTTCCCTCCTCGTCGGTCTTGCCGCGGCCGTTCTCTCGGCCGTGGGGTTGCTGGAAGATAGTAGCATTATTCTGCACCCCAGCAACCGAGCGATACGCTTAGTCCGTGGTACTTGGGCTGGGGCTCTCTTCGTCCAACTCTCTTCCTTTCCCGAACCAAAATCATTCTTATTTTAATGTCCCTATCTACTTGCTGTGTTGTGTGCGCTTCGACTCCCGACAATCCACCCATATCGGACGGTTTTTCGAACATCGAAGGGACTGCTGGTGATTTTCGAGTACAAGAACACCCCAGGCATCTGAAGTAAGTGAAATTTCAATATAAAATCCAAGATTTTGCCTAAAATAAGCGATTCAACTCGGCTAAGCCTACTTCTGGCGTGGTCGGGACCGTATTTTGAAAACGCGGCCAACTAATGACCTAAATTTATTACTCTTTGATAGCTCTCAACTTCCGATTCTCGGAACTATAAAAATTTTGAAAATTGGCCCAGAGGATCTCGAGAAATCACCATAAATAGCAATGTAAACAAAACCCAAGGGGGCCGCTATCTTGTATAGGAAGCAATAGTCAACCAGAAAGAGTACGGTCCACTTTGGGACAACTTCACTAAGGAGACTGATTGATTGATTTGGGGTTTTTGGCGCAAGGGCAGCTCTGGCCATACTGCGCCAAGACAATGGTTAAATATAGCAAGCTTCTATATAGTTAAACAATTCAAAGCTGTGACTATGGCAATTTGATAATGAAGTGAATGATGAAAGTCACCCATGTGGGGTGTGAATGGGCGAGACTTTGAGGCAACCCCAGGCAAGGAGTTGCCAATCCTCCTCTGTCTCATGTGAGACTTCGGGGCTGCCTCGGGTGAGGGCATCACCCAACTCCCTACCTAAGGGATTCCGGGGGGTGTCCTGGGCGAGGGAGTCGCCAATCCTCCTCTGTCCTTAAAAGGACTTTAGGACACAGCCCCGGGCGGGAGTTTCCCTGTCTGCCCATTCTCTACATGTAGGAGTCAAGATGGCACTAGAGTTGGTTGAGAGTGTTGCAATCTCTAAGGAAATTCATAATGGAATCAGGTTCAACCATTGGCTCGTCACCTAGAAGAATGGCCGGATGAAGCGGAACCTTGTGCTTGTATAGTACGGCAAAGTGTTTCAAGCGAGCATTTTCAAACGAGGGGCAAGTTATAAGGAGGTGGACCACAGTGAGCTGGACATTGCAATGGCGGCATTCTGGTGGGTCTTCTCTGCGTAGTAGGTAGCCGTGCGTCAGAAATGAATGGCCTATCCGCAATCTGCACAATATTACGTCAGTGAATCTGTCTGTCTGCTTCATCTGTTCTGCTATCCTAGACTAGATAATCTACCTGCATGCCATATTTCTGCATCGCATGTCACACACGCAAATTTAGAGGTGGAGTGGCAGATGGCTTATTTTCAAATAGACGCTTAAACCGGGTTTCTTGGACTGCCACGTAAGCTGGGTTTCGGGGGTTGCTCCTGTTTTTTGTGCAGTAGACCATCATCAAATAGTGCCTTCGTCTCTCCAGGGAGTATTGCCCCGATTGCACAAGGAGGCTGTCGGTAGGAGAGCTCCTGAATGCACGAGTCCCTAGTCTCATGGCCTGGTTGTGAATGGGGTCAAGCATCTTGAGTGTAGACCTTCTGGCAGATCCATAAACAATAGAACCGTAGTCAATGCGTGATCGTACAACTGAATTATATACCTTGAGTAGCATTCCCTTGTCACTTCCCCAAGACGTGTGTGGCAATACCTTTAGTATGTTTGATGCTGCGTGGCATTTCTGTTTAACATGTTTGATGTGGCTTGCAAATGTGAGCCTGTGATCAAAGATCACCCCCAAAAACTTGTGTTCTTTCTCCACTGGAATGTTTATTTGATTCATAATTAATGCTGGGTCTGGACGTAGCCCCCTCTTTCAAGAGAACATCACGCATACTGTCTTTTCTGCAGAAAAGTTAAAACCATTTTCTCTTGCCCATTTGGCGAGCATATTTATGGTCATTTGTACCTGTCTTTCGCATATCGACTGGTTACATGAACTGTAAGATACCTGCAGGTCATCTACATACATCGAGTACGATATACACTCTGTGGAATAACCCTTGCCAGGGAATTCATCTTTATGATAAATAGTGTTACACTAAGTACACAGCCCTGGGGTACACCATTTTCCTGATAGAAAACCTCGGATAGTGTGGTGCCCAATTTCACCTGAAAGAACCTATCTTGTAAGAAATTCTCGATACAGCGCAGAAGGCGCCCTCGGATACCATATGCATGGGGATCCAGCAAAATGTTGTGCCTCCAGGTTGTAGCATAAGCCTTCGCTATGTCAAAGAAGACAGACATGCAGTGTTGCCTTCGCACGAATGCTTCTCTTATTTGTGTTTCGAGTCGTACAAGGTGGTCAATCGTTGAATGACCGGCGCGAAACCCACATTGATTTTTTGCGATTATTCCCTCTGCCTCTAAATGGTATCGAAGACGGTTATTTATTAGTCGCTCAAACGTTTTTCCTATGCAGCTAGTTAGAGCTATCGGCCGGTATAGCTTGCTGTCAACGTTGGGTCTTTTCCTGGTTTCAAGATTGGTATTACGTGTGCCTTTTTCCACTCGGAAGGGAGTGTGCCCTTACGCCACACAGAGTTAAAAAGGGCTAGGAGCACTTCACGAGACTTTGTGGACAGGTGAGTTAGCATCAGGTAATGGACTGAATCCGGTCCAGGCGCAGTCTGATTAGTGCCTGACAAAGCCCTTTCGAGTTCAACCATTCGAAGGTCGGAGTTGTACGGCTCTCTTTCTCCGCCAGAGGTAGGCAGAGTTCTTCTTTCAGCCTCCGCTTTTATTCGGAGAAAGCTTGTGCTGTAGTGTGCCGAGCCGGATACAGTTTCAAAGTGTCGCCCCATCATATCTGCCTGTTCTTTGAGTGTTTTACATGGCACAGTATTCAGTATTAGCGGCGGCACAGTGAAAGCGGAGTACTTTCCCCTTATTTTGTTTACTCGGTCCCAGACCACCTTTGTTTGGGTTTGCTCATTAAGAGTGGATACAAATGACATCCAAGATTGCTTTTTCGCTTCTTTGTAGGTGCGCCGAGCCATGGCTCGTTTTCTTTTGAAGCCTAAGAGGTTATCTGTCGTAGGGTGTCTCCTGAACACAGCACACGCTTTCTTTTGTTCTTTTCGTGTTTTTCGGCATTCCTCATTCCACCAAGGCTTTTTCCTTTTCGGGAATTTGGTTGATGTCTGTGGGATACTCTTTTTGGCTGCTTTTATTATCTAACGTATAATTCTCTCATTGCTCTCGTCTACTGAGGCGTTGTCTATCATTGAGAGGCTTAATGTCGATTCTTTTTCAAACCTCTCCCAGTCAGCTTTTGCCAATATCCATATCGAACTTTGTGTGGAGATAGATTGAAAGGATGTAACATACATGAGCCGAGTCGGAAAATGATTGCTTCCGTACGGGTCTTGTTCCACTCTCCACTCGAGACACTGAAACAAGGAGGGAGAGCAGAAGGATATGTCTAGTGGGCTTAAAGTGCCGCTTGCACTACAGTAGAATGTAGGGCTTCCCGTATTCAGGATACACAGTGAATGTGATGAGAGCGTGTTTTCGATAATTTTACCATGGGCGTTGCATCGCGTGCTGCCCCGCAATGGATTGTGCCCGTTGAGATCACCCGTAATAACAAAGGGGGTAGGAAGTTGGTCAATTAGGTCGTCGATTTCCCTCTGCTCTAGCACCACTGATGGTGGCAAGTACAGTGAAACCACTGTTACAATTCGGTCAAGGCTAAGTTGCACTGCAACGGCTTCCAAGTTAGTGTTGAGTGTAACTTCTGTCACTGGCTGCGTTTTGTGCGCTAGTATCGCTACACCACCAGATTCACGGTTAGCGTTGATTCCATGTTTAGTAAAAACATTATAGTGCTTGAAGAGATTTGTTCTGCTACCATCTCGTAGGTATGTTTCCTGGAGGCAGAATGTTAGAGGTTCGTGCTTTTCTAAAAGGAAGTGTATGTCTTCCAGATTATGATAAAAGCCTCGACAGCTCCACTGCAGGAAAGAGCGCATAATTTGTGTGTGTGTGTGTTTGTGTGAAGGACATACACCTTTCATGTGCACTCCCATTTCCAAACGAACAGCATCAAAACCATTTTACGTTTTCAGGGGTGCAAAGGGATGTTCAAGTATTTTTCTTTGGACCTGTTATCCGTTTGCGAGGTGGCTTCTTGCGGGCATCTGCTAATTCTTTGTCTGAGATATCGGAGCGAACCGCTCCTCGATAGCCCACCTTCCAGGTGTTTCCGTGTAGTTGAGCCGGTGCTCACGAATGAGCGCTCCGAGCTCGAGTCGTCGTCACAATCCATAGACTTTACCTCCATGGAAGACGACGGGGGTGACACCACCTGTTGGGGTGGTGTCAGAGAAGGAGTTACAGGTTTACCAAGCTGTGGTAGGTCTGCTTGGGTTTGGTTGCGATTTGGATCTGTTTGTGTGCATCGTGTTATCATCGTTGGTTTTTCTTTGACTATCGCTGCAAAGGATTTCTGAAAGAGAAATGGCGAGACCTTTTTCTTGGCTTCAGGATAGCTGATATTCTGGGCTACCTTAATATGTAGTATTTCTTTTTCCATTTTGCACATGACCTCGAATAGGCTGGATGCTCTCCTGAGCAGTTGACACACTGTTCTGTCTCTTTACATTCCTTAGTTTCGTGGGTAGTCTGGCCACATCGAGCGCAGCAGGGCGACCCTCTGCACGCATCAGCACCATGGCCGAACCTGTTGCACCGAAAGCAGCGCAACGGATTTGGGATGTATGGTCTCACTTCTGCGGATAGGTATCCCACCTTAAGCGTTTGTGGTATTGTGGGCTTATCGAAGGTCAGTACTACATTCCTTGTGATGATGTATTCATTGTTTTTTCTGATTTTCAGCTTCCTGACATTTGTAACACCTTGTTCCTTCAGGTTGGTAAGGATTTCCTCCTCCGGAACATCGATAAGTTCTGGTACAGCAATGACGCCTCGGGACGTGTTCAAGGTCTTGTGGTATGAAGCTGCAATCTTTCTTCCCAACATGTCATGTGTACTCAGAATTTTCTCGCAGTCAGCCTGGGAGGTGCACTTGAGGAGGTCTACGGACCGCATTTTCTTTATTTCTGCAATGTTGCCCGATAAGGAAGCCACTGCCTTTTCGATAAAAAAAAGGAGATAATTTGCCAAGTGGGACGCTTTTTTCCGTTTCGGTCTGTGCAGTGGACAAGACGATATACTTAGTGATGATGATGATGATTAGTATTTTAATGGCGCAGCAGCAACGACGATATACTTAGGGGAGAATCCTTTGCAGGGTTCTTTTAATAGTGTTCCATCGGTCCGAGGGCGTTTACCACCCCCGATCGTAGAGAAGTTTCAAGATTTTTTTCCCCATGCACTGCTGATAACCAAGGACATTCCTAACGGTCACCCACATTTCATGCCCTTGAGTCTACATGTGGGAAGGTCCCGGAGTTGTTACACCCATCGGCCGGGGCTTGACCAAGACCCCGACTGCCACCGTTCATGGCTTCTATCACTTCGCCTCTCATCCCATCAGCACGGTACGGATAACACCTTGGGACTGGGGGCTGGGGAACGTGGTGTCGCCACTCACCAAACATCGGCCGAAGCTGATACCCCCTGCGGGGACTTCACTAGGGAGAAATCCGAAACCGAAACTAAGATCCAACTGTTTTTCTCCTAAAAAACTGAGCAATACTATATGCTTCATATCTTGAGAACGGCTATAGATATTTGAATTCTGTAAAAACTCACGGATAGAGGAGATAAAGGGGAAGAGAAACAAAAAGGAAAGGGAAGGGAAGCGAAAACGCCGAATTCATACGGGAAATCGGTCAAAATCCACTCCAAAGCCGGTAATGGTAAAATGGTGAAAACTAACCATTGAGATGGAGATAGGCTCCAAAGACGACAACGAAAAAGATCAGACTTCAACTGAGGAAAGCCTTGAATCAGAAGATGACACATACACTCAGAAAGAATCAAGAAACGAACAAGGAGAAGGAAAGTCAAAAAGAGGACGAAAACCAAAAAAGGACAGGAAGAAACAAAAATGAGTGGGAAAGAAAGCAGCAAGGAAAGACCTTCAATGGTAGAAAAACATGTTGGATCACAGGAAATAAGCAAAGTGAGCACTGTGAGAAAAATACTGAACAGTCCACAGAAGCTAAACTTAGAAAACTACGAGACAAATACATTGATGTAGAACAAACTATACCAATCAAACACAAACAAGAGGTAAGAAGCGTTTTCCACGAATACGAGGCCTTGATAAGGGAGCTAGAACTAAAACTTATGGAAACGAAGGTACGAGCAATCATGGCCGAAGAAGAAAAAGAAGAAACAACTACGCACAAAGGAATAGTGGAAGCGAGTTTAGAGGAAGTAACAAAAAGACTAAACGAAACTGAAGGAAAGATGGCTATATTGAAAGAAGTTCTTGAAAAAGAAGAGACCAAAGTGAATGCACTGGAACTAAAATTAAAGGAGATTCCAAAACCATCATACGCACAAATGGCAAGTTCCCCCCCAGACCCCGACCAACAGAGAGATAAGTCTAACATAGAAGTAGCATTCATACATGCGAAAGACAAAGGCACCCAGGAGGAGATAAGCATACTATTGCGAGGACACTACAACCCCTCGGAGATGGGGATACCGGATGCCACGATTCAATCGATGAGGAACGGAGGGATAATGATAAAATCCCACCACGTCGATGGTTTGAAAAAACTGGTAGATGACATTAACAAAAGTGACAAACTGTCTGGAATACTTCAGGCAGCTCTGCCAAAAAAAGAAAAAACCCAGATTACGAATATCTGGTACCGAGAAACGAATAACAAAGGACATTCTACTAGCCACCATAAATTTGAAAAATGACTTGAAAATTGAACAAGACGAATTTTCAATACTGAAAGAAATAAAAACCGACCGGTACATAACATACATTGTAGAGGTAGGAACAGAACAGGCCAAAACCCTACTCGAGAAAGGTACACTCTACATGGGCTGGTCAGAGTGTAAAGTCACAGAGGAGATAATGATCAAAAGATGCGCCAAATGTCTGCTGTACACCCACAATACAAGGGAATGTAGAGAAGAGAGAGCGAGGTGCCACCTATGCGGGGAAACGCATCTGGCCAAGGATTGTCGTGAAAAGAGCGAAGATCTCTACTGCAGAGCATGTGGATACGCAAACCACGTAAAGGGTGCAAATCACGACACATCCCATTCAGCATATTGCAGAGCATGCCCGGAATATCAAAGAGAGTTAACAATAGCTAAAAAAAGAAGGGGAATTTAATTTATAACAATTTAAACCCCTAATGCTGAACGTATTGCAAATAAACACCGCCAGAAGTAAGGCGGGTCTTAATAATTGTTACGCTACTATGAAAGAGCTAAACATAGATATAACCTGCATACAAGAACCTTTTTTGATAAACAAAAAATTTCAGAACGCAAATCCTGAGTACCTAAATTTCCATACACTTGAAAATCCCAAAACCGTAATCATTTGTAAAAATAAAAATTACGACTGTTTTCCACTAGATATTTCAAGAAACAAAATAATTCTGAAATGCTCAAATAAAAACAGAACATTTATCTTGGTTAATCTGTACTTTGAACCGAACTCAGTTAGAAGAAATGATTTGGAAACTCTAAACAACGGAATAAAAGCATTCAAAACAGAAACATTAATTATAACTGGAGATTTTAACGCAAAAAATAGCTTATGGGGAGGAAATATAACAGATGAGAGAGGTGAAGACACCCTTGATTTTATAATAGGAAACGATTTAGCAAAAAAAAATTACAGCTCCTCCCAAGCAACCTTTCACGGCCCTTGTGGCAAATCTTAGATCGATTTAACAATTATATCGGAAAAAGACTTTAAACTAATTAGAGACTGGATAGTTAGTGAAATTCCGTCTTGCTCAGATCATAGATACATCACCTTTAACGTATTTAAAGAGGATAGAAAAAGCAATATATAAATTAACCAAAAAAGGACAAATTCATCTGAATCAAAAGACACAAAACGACAAATGGTTCAGTAGTATAACAAAAACAGAAACTTACACAAGAAATGATATCAACAACATAATCGACAAAATGTATACAAAAATAGGAACATATAGAACACAATGTATGCGTAAGATACAACCACGTGGCCAAACAGTCAACTGGTGGAACAATGAATTAACCACAACACGTAAAAAAATCCGAGCTATGAGGAAAAAATATAAAAAAAATTAACGAACCAAATATGAGAGAATATTTCAAAAAGATATACTTCAAACACTTTCACGAATATAAAACCAAAATTGAAAACGCAAAAGAAGACCATTGGAATAAACAAATTAATGCTATAACAAAAACAAATCCCTTCACACTTCCATATAAAATGATGAAAAAAAATAAATGATAATAAACCTAGCATATCTATAGTTATGAAGAATGATGGATCACATACTGAAACCTTAGAAGAAACAATAGACGAAATTGTAGAATCTCTATTTAACACCATAAACGCAGCAATACCAACAATTAACACCACAGATCTATCAAATCAGACCAATGATAAACCTTTCACAGAAACAGAGATATCCATAATAATAAAACAATTAAACAAGGAAACCGCAACTGGAACCGATAATATCACGTTAGATTTAATTCAAACAATTCAACCTGCACACCCCAGCTTCTTCCACTACATATACAATGAATGCTTCAAACAAGGATACTTCCCTAAACAGTGGAAGATAAATAAACTTATCCTTATTCCAAAATCTAAAGGAAATACGGCAGACCTCACAAACTTTAGACCAATTGCTATCCCTGGATTATTTAGCAAAATTTTGGAAAAATTAATACATCAAAGATTATATCACTTGCTCTACAAAAATGGATTCTTTAACAAACCCCAATATGGCTTTGTTCATGGGAACTCGAGCACCACTGCACTGAAAAAGATAATAGATAATTTAAACAATAATAAAAAAACGGATATTCATCAATGCCAATATCACTAGATATAAAAAACGCCTTCAACAGTCTTAACCCAGAAATTGTGTTAAAAGAACTAATCAAACTAAGATGCCCAAAGAATCTATTTAAATTAATTGAGAGCTTTTTGAGTGATAGAATATATCAAGTCAAGACCAAAAAGAAAGAAATGAATTACAAAATTAATGCTGGAAGTCCACAGGGATCACCAATGAGCCCCCTACTATGGAATGTCGCAATTAACTCTATTTTTCAGCTACCCTTTTCAGATGATTCCGACCTACAAGTGTACGCAGGTGATATATCTATCATCATCAAAGGTAAGACGAGGAAAGAAATAGAGGAAGTAGGAAACAATACTTTAAATATATTAACTAATTGCAGTAAACAAATTGGCATAAAATTTAATATAATCAAAACTCAAATAATCTTAATAACCTCTGGGGTAAAATATAAAAATAGACCTCCCATACTAAAAATGGATAATCAAAACATAAAAGTATCTCAAAGTATTAAAATACTAGGTGTAACTATTTATTTATTTATTTTATTTATTTATTTTATTTTGAGGGTACCCAAAATAAAATAAATAGCATGTAATTAGAATGTGTTGGACAGAAAGGGGCTCTCTGCAGCGCACCCACCCAGGTGGGTCCTCCCCACGTAGCAAAAACCCGTGAGTCATGTATGTGTGTCCAACCCTTAACCTGCACCTTAAGACATCGTGTAACCTGTTTTCAAGACTTTGTGAGCGATTTCCTGTTTGAGGCTTCACCAAGTGTAGCTTATTCTGCTCTTGTGTGCTCCAAAATTGCTGCCATTTTATGTTGACAGCATTCATCAAAAATAATCTGAGGTCTTGAACAGGGACATCAAAGACTGTTATGTCAGCTGAAAGTGCAGCTGCAGCCGCACGATCCGCATTTTTGTTACCCTGCATGCCCATGTGGCTTGGCATCCAGCAAAGGGTTAAACGATAGCCCCTGTTAGTTATTGTATTAGCTAGACGTCGTGCTCGCTGCACAAGAATTTTTGTTTTGTTTTTTGGACTGAACATATTGCCTGCAAGGAGCTGAGGGAATCTCTATAGATGACTGATGACACAATGCAATGTTGTAAAATGTAGTTGAGTGTCATGATGATCGCATAAACTTCTGCACTGAATATCGACATGACTTTGTGTAAACGGTGAGTTATTGTGACTGTCCCAGTTACCATGGCGCAAGATACACCAGCATTAGTTTTCGATCCGTCCGTGCAAAACGCCACGTGCTTTCCAAAGCTTTCTCTTAAACCATCGAACTCCTGCTGCAGCACAGCCGTGGAAGTATCGCTTTTTCTGTACTTGGTCAGTGAAGTGTTGGAATGTGGTGGTGGTTGCCATGGAGGCAGGCTCCCACCAGATTGCAAAAGCGGAGTGTTGTAGTGGGTGAAATCATAAAATTCGACTTCTCGTAAAACTCGCATGCTAAAAGGAGGAACGACTGAAGACTTGTTTAAGAACAGTTGTTCAAAAGGCGTCCTTGTAACGCATGAGAGCGCCGCGTGTTGTGGATAAGTACGAATCTTCAGTGCGTACATGACACTAAGATAAGCTCGTCGCCTTCCTAGAGACCGCTCATTGCATTCGACGTATAAGCTTTGAACAGGTGACGTTCGGAATGCTCCTAGGACCAGTCGCAAGCTCTGATGATGTATAGGATCTAAGCACTTTAGGACAGATTGGCGTGCCGATCCATAAACCGCACATCCGTAGTCCAGCCTGGACCGAACTGTAGACATGTAGATCTTGTACAATGTTTCTCTGTCTGCCCCCAAGACCTGTGAGACAGTACTTTTAAGAGGTTCAAAGATTTCACGCATTTAGCCTTCAATATTTTTATGTGGGGAAGGAAAGTAAGCTTTTTGCCAAAGACTAGACCTAGAAATTTACGTTCTGTCCCTACAACAAGATCACTGCCGTTCATTTTAAGTGATGGCTCGGGAGACATTCCTCAAACTCTTGAAAATGGTACAGATACGGTCTTGTCTGGGGAGAATTTAAAGCCATTTTCACTGGACCATTTAGTTAGCCTGTTAATTGTGAGCTGCAGCTGGCTTTCGCACATGGCTAGGTTGCAGGAAGAATATGATATTTGGAGATCATCGACATACAGCGAGTACTTGACTGAGGTGGGTATATAACCTTAGCGAGTTCTTTTAAGAATAAATAGAGTAACGCTCAAAACAGATCCTTGAGGAACACCATTCTCCTGTACAAAAGGACGCGAAAGGGTTGCGCCGAGTTGCACCCTGAACGATCGTCCTTGAAGGAAGTCGGCGATGCAGTGGTACAGACGACCCCGTATTCCACATGAATGGAAATCAAGCAAGATTCCATATCGCCATGCGGTATCATAGGCCTTTTCAAGGTCGAAAAAAACAGACACACAATGTTGTTTTCGTACAAAGGCCTCGCGTATGAATGTTTCTAAACGAACAAGATGATCCGTAGTGGAACACCCTGTCCGAAATCCGCACTGATATTGGTCAATGCACTCATTTTCCTCAAGATAGTGTATGAGACGGTTATTCACCATTCGCTCAAAAGTCTTCCCGAGACAACTTGTGAGTGCTACAGGCCTATAGTTTGATGGATTTGATGCATCTTTCCCTGGTTTTAAAAGCGGGATAACGGTTGCAACCTTCCAGCGAGAAGGGATATGTCCCCTTGCCATACAGTATTAAAGTAATCAAGAAGACTTTCCAGAGAAGTGTTTGACAAATGCTGTAGCATGGAGTAAGTTATTCGATCTGGTCCAGGCGCTGTGATTTTTGATGATGACATTGCCCTTAACAATTCTATCATTGTAAATGGCATATTGTAAGAATACTTGTCGTAAGCTCCACTAGGAAAATTCAGTTTCTCCTTCTGTTGTTTTTTTTAGGAAGTCGCTACTATAATGCAAGGAGCTCGAAACCCCCTGAAAATGCTCACCAAGAGCATTGGCCTGTTCATCCATGTTCTGACACGTTGTGCCATTTATTTGTAACAATGGGACAGTAAAGCTGGCATATTCGCCCTTGATTTTCCTGAGTCTGTCCCATACAGTTTTTGTGGGAGTCTTCGTACTTAAAGAGGATACAAAATTTCTCCACGATTCACGTTTTGCTTCTCTTCGTATCCGCCTTGCTTTTGCCCTCGGTTTTTTTAAATATAATTAAATTTGTTGTTGTAGGGTACCTTCGAAAGGTACCCCATGCTCGGTTTTGTTCTTTACGAGCTACCTCGCAATCACTCGTCCACCAAGGCTTTGGGCACTTGGGGAGACGACCGGATGTTTGCGGAATGGAATTAGTGGCTGCCCTTATGATCGTGTCTGTAATCACGTTGCTCATTTGTTCAACACCCATACCTTGAGTAGAAGACAGTGAAAGATCGGCTTCTCTCTGAAACATGCCCCAATCTGCCTCTGATAATTTCCAACGAGGTGGACGTGTTGCAAGGGTATTTGAGGGCAGGTGTAATTTTAAGGTAACTGGGAAGTGGTCACTTCCACGAGGATTTTCATCCACTACCCAGTCTAGCATTTGGAAAATGGATGGGCTACACAGAGAGAGATCTATTGCAGAGAATGTCTGTGTAGCAGCGTTCACATATGTTGGTGTACCAGTATTGAGTAGACACACTGGCCTTGAGAGTAATAGCCGTTCTAACATTTTGCCACGACTATCCGCCCTTGTACTGCCCCATAAGTAGTTATGGGCATTGAAATCTCCCAATAAAAGAAAGGGTGGTGGGAGCTCATCTAACAGACTTTCGATTTGTTTTTGTCCTACCAGGCCTGACGGCGGTAGATATAAGGAACATATGGTTAGGACCCCGTGAAGACATATCTGAACAGCAACTGCCTCAAGTGTTGTTTTCAGTGGAAGGTGTTTTGCAGGGATGGTCTTTGATGTGAGGATAGCAACACCACCAGATGCACGTGTTGCGCCTACTCGATCTTTTCGGAACAGGTTCCATCGCCGGAATGTTTGTGTGTGTTGTGGATTCAGATAGGTCTCTTGCAATGCAAAACAGAGTGCATCGTACCTGTCCGAAAGATCATTGACATCGTCAAAATTGCAGAGCAGCCCTCGACAATTCCACTGAAGGATCGCCATAATAGAGAAAATTAGGGAGATGTGTACAAGACATGTCTGCACTATGAAGAACAGTGTACTGTTTGAGGAAAGTTTGATTATTTTTTCTTTGGGGCCATTATTGGCTGTCTCGGAGTTTTCTTCCGAGCAGCCGCTAGTTCTTTTGGAGATATATCAGGAAGTGAGCCACTTCGTGAAACATCTCCCTTAGGCTTCCTTTGAGATTGTGAGCTCACGCTCGTGAATGAACCTTGCGAGCTCGTGTCATCATCGCATTCCATGGAGCTTGCCTCCACAGTTTGCGATGATGACGGCGGCGTCTGTGAAAATGACGCCACAGAAGAGGATTGCGAAACTTTTGTTACTGTTACGGGAGGTGGTGTTTGAGAAAGAGGTGTATGTGTTTCTTCACTTTGTGTTGACTTTTCTGTCTGCGTTGCGCATGAAATCATCTTTGGTTTCTCTTTAACGACAGATGAAAAGGATTTCTGGAACAGGAAGGGAGATGCCTTCTTCCTTGCTTCTGGATAACTTAGTTTCTGTGTAACTTTGATGTGCATAACCTCTTTCTCAAACTTCCACTTTGGACAAGACCTAGAGTATGAAGGGTGGTCACCTGCGCAGTTGACGCAATGATCCGGCCCTCTGCACTCCTTAGAGTTGTGGTCCTGCTTGCTGCAGCGGGCACAGCATGCAGAACCTCTGCAAGTATCGGAAGGATGGCCAAAACGGTTACACTTGAAGCATCTGAGTGGATTAGGGATATATGGCCGCACCTCTGCGGTCAGATACCCTACCTTCAGCCTTTCTGGTAAAGTCGGGCAGTCAAATGTGAGGATTGTGTTGCGTGTCGTTATGTACTCATTGTTCTTCCTGATTTTGATTTTTCTTACGTCGATCACCTTTTGGCTTTTCAGATTTTCAAGAATCTCTTCTGACGGAACATCAATGAGTTCAGCTAACGACACAACACCACGGGAGGTATTCAGAGTCCTATGTAAAGTTGATGATATTTTGATACCGAGCATCTGCTGTGTGTTCAGAATTCGCTCACAGTCGGCTTCCGAGGTACATTTAAGCAATAAGTCACCTGATCTGAGGCGCTTAATTTCAGTCACATTTTTTGACAGCGATGCCACCGCCTTCTCAATGAAAAACGGTGACATTTTTCCAAGTGGAGTGTTCTGTCCATTGCCAGTGCTTGCACTGCTAATGACAATGTATTTTGCTTGAAAGGCGTCGAACGCCTGTTTGAAGACTTCGGTCGCGGGCGCTTGCCACCCGCGATCGAGGAGGAAATAGAATTTTTAACCATATGGGGTGTAAGAAAATGAATGTTCCCATTGGTCACCCACACTTCACATTCATACATGTGGGAAGGTCCCAGAGTTTTAAGGAAAACCCATCGGCCGAAGCTTGACCAAGACCCCGACCGCCACCGTTCAAGGTTTCTGACCCTTCACCTTGCATCCCCTCGGCACGGTACGGATAACACCTTAGGACTGGGGGCTGGGGTCCGTGGTGGCGCCACTCACCAAACACCAGCCGAAGCCGGTGCCCCCTGCGGGGTAAATTCGTCGAGGAGCAACACATTTGAATGTTGTCTACGTATAAAGAGTATGTTATGGAAGGTGGGATAACTTGTGCAACAGAATTTATTTTTACAAGGAAAAGGGTGACACTGAGAACGGAGCCCTGTGGGACTCCATTTTCTTGCATAAATGGACGAGAGAGAAGTTCGCCAAGGCGGACTCTAAATGATCTATCCTGCAGAAAGTTGGCGATACATCTCAGAAGGCGACCACGTATTCCAAGGGAATAAAGATCTTGGAGGATACCATACCGCCACGTGGTATCATAAGCTTTTTCAAGATCAAAGAAAACTGATGCACAGTGGCGCCTTCTGACAAAAGCTTCTCGAATGGTTGTTTCTAAACGAATGAGATGATCGGTTGTTGAGCATCCCATTCGAAACCCACACTGAAATTGCGACAAGCAGTTATTCTCCTCCAGATAGTGCACAAGACGGTTGTTAACAATTCGTTCAAATGTCTTTCCAATGCAGCTCGTGAGGGCGATCGGCCTGTAACTACTTGGCGTTGAGGAATCCTTTCCAGGTTTCAGGATTGGGATGATGGTAGCAGTCTTCCAAGCAGATGGTATCATGCTCCTGGACCAAACTTTGCTAAAGAACTCAAGTAGAGAAATTTTAGACTGTTCTGATAAATGTTGTAGCATTGAGTAGGAGACCCTGTCTGGTCCTGGGGATGTGACGTTTCGAAATGATAAAGATCTGAGAAGCTCCACCATTGTAAAGGGCTGGTTATACAAAAACTCTTCACCACCATTAATTGGAATTACTCGTTTTTCTGCGTTGGATTTTATTGTTCTGAATTCCCTAGAATAATGTGATGAGCTTGAAACATTTTCAAAGTGTTCTCCAAGAGCATTGGCCTGTTCTTCTAGGCTGTTGTTTGACTGGCCATTAATACGTAAAAGAGGGATGCTGTAACCGATATGCTGTCCCTTGATCTTTCGGATTCTATCCCAAACAATTTTGGATGGGGTATGACCGGTTAAAGATGACACGAAACTGGCTCCAAGATGAGCGCTTTGCTTGTTTGCGTGTCCATCTTGCTTTGGCCCTCGCTTTCTTAAAAAGCACGAGGTTATTTGCGGTTGGATATCTTCGGAATATCCCCCAAGCACGGTTTTGAAGTTTGCGTGTCTCCTCACATTCGGCCGTCCACCAAGGCTTTGGGCGCTTGGGCAGGCGGCCCGAAGACTGTGGAATACTTTCAGTTGCTGCTTGTATGATGATATTTGTGATGAGGTCGTTAGCATCCTCAATTGCTACATGATTCAATGGGATTAAAGTAAGGTCGCACTTCTCAGTAAAAGAACTCCAGTCAGCGTCCTGGAGTCTCCATCTGGGAGGACGTATTGTAAGTGTATTAACCCCTGAAAGATATTTTAAGATCACTGGGAAGTGGTCGCTTCCAAGAGGGTTTGCCTCAACTCTCCATTCTACATCCTGCAAAAGCGATGGGCTGCAGAAGGACAGGTCCAAAGCAGAGGAAGTCTGAGTTGAGGTATGTAAATAAGTTGGTGGTCCTGTGTTTAAGAGGCAAATCATGGATGATGAGAGAATTGCTTCGAGTATCTGACCCCTGCAGTCAACCCTTACGCTGCCCCAAAGAGGATTATGGGCATTAAAATCGCCCAAAAGAAGAAAAGGCTGTGGCAACTGGCTGCATAAATTTTCTATGTCTGTTTGCATGATGGTTGTTGCTGGTGGCAAGTAAACAGAGCAGACTGTCACCATTTTATCGAGACAGACCTGCACAGCTACAGCCTCCAATTCTGTCACTAACTGTACTTGTTTGGTTGGAAAGCATGTTCGTGTAATGATGGCTACACCGCCGGATGCACGAGCTGCGTCAGTTCCATCTTTTCTGAAGATGTTATGTCTGCGAATAGGGTTCGGAGTGTTTGCGTTTAGACAAGTCTCCTGCAGACAGAAACATGCCGCGTTGTAGCGGTCAAAAAGATCGTTCACGTCATCTAGGTTTGACAGTATTCCACGGCAGTTCCACTGAATAAAACTTTCCATTATAATCAATGAAATAAAGATGGCGAGCGCAGTACAAAGAAGGAGGGAGACGTGGAAAACTTTGCTCAGTAACTTGGGAAACAGGACTTGCATTTAAGGGGCTTGAACTCTTCGCAGTTGTTGTTTCTGCTGTTCATTTGCTTTCGCGCCCCTTCCCCTGCCCTTCTCTCTCCTTTCTTTCCCTGGCATATCAGGGAGGCTTGATGATGATTTCTGTGACATCCTGTCATCATCATCAACCTCCATGTTTTGAGGCCCTTTCTGGGAGGGGGCTTTTAAAGTCCCATCCCAAACAGACGGTATACCGCCGGCCGTACGAACGGCCGTGGGTGTGTTTTTCTGGCCAGTTGAACGGCTGGCCTCCGTAACAGCAGGAGGCACCTGAGTGTCTCCAGCCTCCTGTTGGGGAGTGTAGGGTGGGAACTCGGTCACCTGCGAGCAGGTCTGAGTTTCCACAGATTTCCTTGGTGGTGCCACTCCCCTGCGCACCACTTCGGAGAAAGATCCTTTCATTTGAAATTCGTATTGTGTCTTTGCAGCTCTGTAAGGAATGTTTTGTACGGTTTTGATCTTTATGATTTCTTTTTCTTCTTTCCAGCGTGGGCACGATCGAGAGTACACCGGGTGGTTGCCCTGGCAGTTGGCACAACGGTAGTCATTGCTGCAAGTCTCTGGCGAATGGTCTTTGCCAGATCATTTTGGGCAGGTGGAGTGTCCGCGGCAGACAAGCGAACTGTGCCCAAAATGCTGGCACTTGAAACAACGTCTTGGGTTTGGAATGTATGGTCTGACATTGCAACTGAGGTAACCAGCCTTTATATTAGAAGGTAACGCATGTAGTTGAAAAGAAAGAATAATGTGCTTGGTTGGGATTTCCTTACCATCCCTCCTCATAATGATCCGTTTTGCAGAGACCACGCCCTGCTCACTCAGTCCATCTTCAATCTCAGATTCTGTGCATTCGATGAGTTCATCTTCTGATATTACACCTTTGGTTATGTTCAGTGTGCGGTGTACGTTAACATTTACAGGTATGTTCCCGATGTTTGACAGTGTCTGTAGTGCCGTGCTTTGACGTTTGTTCTGTACTTCGACCTGGATATCCCCTGCATTCAGTTTTCTTGCGTTGTAAGATTTACCGATTACTTTTTCGAGTTCCTTCGCCACAACAAAAGGAGAAATTTTCGCAAGTGGCTTTCCCTCTTCCTTAGACTGAATTATTAGGAACTTCGGAAACCAAGGGTCTGGAGACAGATCAAGCAGATTCGGTTCAGGTCTCTCGGTGCGGCTCCGTTTTAGGCGCCGATCAGTTTTTTTAGAGTGGTGGTTATCCATGTAAGAAGATATTATTGTTCAGTGCAGCAGGCGTGTCGCCCACCATGGAGCCCAACTTGGGGAACGTGCCCCGCACGCTAACACTTACCCCTGCACTATACCCTAGTGCAGCTTCTGGAGAGTGAAAAGACTGCCCAAGGTTGACCCTTGCCGCCAAAGAAGGTGAAGGGAGGAAAAGGAAGACAGTGAAGGAGTGGAGAAAGAAAAAGTAATGAAAAGGGAGATGGCAACTAGCTGAATAATCCTGGCCAGGCCTTCTAGGACTACCCGACTATGGGAAGCAGGGGCCAAAGCGGTGTGTTGCTTTCCCGGAGGGGCCCCGAAGGGTCCAAAACAACCTCCGGGTCCACTCAACCGCCAGGATCCCCCTTTCCCCAGACACGGGAAAGCCACGCACAGCTATACCTGGGGGTCTCCCTCCTGCGGCGACCCAACCGTGAATGCAGGAGGGGGCTACTGCGGCTGCTGCCGGGCGATGGGGGCGCCAATTTCCCGACGCCGGGGTAACCTTCTCAATATTTATACACCAATCTCTCACTGATCACTTTCAATAAATCCGCTTTTGCCAATGTCCCCTCCCCCTGACTGTGATTTCGCTAGAGCTAACTCCTTCACACACTCACTCTCCCTACTCCTTCTCTATCATTGTTTTATTTCTTCCAGAATTCAGTCCCTCTTATACCTCGTGTGGCACGGGGACTAATTCTTTACATTTCCCCTCTTTTGTATCATTTATTTAAATCTTTCAGGCACTCCTGCCTCCCACTTCATCTATTACTCTTGTAGCAGTCGACAGGCTGTATTATTTCTCGAAAACCGACTTCCTACACGGCCCCCGCTTCTTCACAGACACACGCCGTGCCAGACCGATCACGTGAACCCGCGACGCTGAAAATTTCTTCGAACTCGCGGGGTCGCCTGGCATGCGTGGTCTGCCTCTCGGACGCGGTGTAACCTGACACCCGGTTTGCGCGTCACGAGGGGGCAGTCTGGACTGGGGTTCCGAAGGAAGCGGACGCTAAAATAAACACGGCTCATAACGTAAAAGAAGTTGTCTTTCTTCTGTGACTCCAAATTCAATCTTACAACTGGTGACCCTCTACACTTCGCAACACTCTTATTCAAATATATTCCCCTATCAGAATATAGGCAGTGGGCAAATTCACATGCAAAAGAAACAAAAGCTGTTGCAGGAGCCTGGCCGCCTTCCGCGGGAATCTTCCGATCCCCATAATGGGGGTTTGTCAGACCTGAACCAACACGGCGGCTATCTTCACAGATTGAATGGACGTTGGGCTTGGTGGGGTCTTCCCTCCTCGTCGGTCCTGCTGCGGCCGTCCCCCCGGCCGGGACTTCGCAGGGAGATGTCTGCCCCCCAGCAACCGAGCGATACGCTTAGTCCGTGGTACCTTACCACCATATAAGCCAGCGACTACAGAAGCAGGAAAACTTTCCTAGACCTTCCTGATAACATTTTCTTGAAGCCAACTGCCTGCAACCCCTCAAGATGGCAAATTAACTCTGCCTTTATCCCACCAGATTTAGCTAAATCAGCTAAATCCTACACTTCTCGATATCCTTGGTCCTATTCAACGTATTTAAATGAGGTAAAGGGCCATAGATAGATTGGAGCAAAAGCTAGCTCGTGCAAAAGGAAACTGAAAAGAGAAGTCAAAATCCCCGAAATCCGACCGCAAAAGGCCGAAAAATCGGTTTAAAGGTCAGAATATCCATCGACACCTGCAAAATACACAGCAAAGCTCAGGAAATGAGCTCTTGGGCACGACTCTGCTAGCTCCAAAGACGAGAGCACACAGACACCCAAGGAAAGCTGCAAGATGCGTAAAAACAAACCTGACGAGAAAGGAAAAAGGCAGGTTTATGACAGCCTGACAAACGATACAACGACTATGAACCCAGATACGGACACTAGCACTGAGGATACCCGGAGGAAGAAGTGATAGAATCCTCTCAAAAGCCGAAAAAGAAGGAAATCGAACAAAAAGGAAAAACGAAGAAAAAGCAAAAGAAGAAAAAAACAGAACAAGATGAAGAAAACAGTGCTTTTCCTCCACTAGCTCAACAGACCAATGAAACAGCGGACAACCCAAATGAGCACTCCCAGGAAAACACTGTTGAGTCCTCTTCTGAACAAGCTGCTGACATCAATGAGGCTCTTGAGGACCTCACAAACCACTACATCGATGCAGAGCATGAACTGCCCAAGGAAAAAAGACAGATCCTCCGGGATGTATTCCATAAATACGAAGGTCTTATTTGCGCCTTGGACATTCAAAGAGCTACTGAAAGAGCCAGAAGAAAGGAAGTGGAACGGTCAGCAAAAGTTCTCAATGAAACCCTCAAACAGCTTGAAAATCAGGTCAGATAACACCCCATGACCTACGCTGACGTTACCCAAACAAACCTCAACAGGCCTAAGTCCAAACCAGCCAAGATTTCTTCAGCCACTGTGAAGCAAAAACTTGACCACCATCTTAAAACAAGAACTCACTGAGGCTGAAATTCTCTTAACAGACGCAACTATAAGACCTACAAAATCCGGTCTCCTCATCGTTGAAAGTAGAAAGAAGGAGCACTTGGAAAAGATAGAACAGGTCTTTCGCGAAAGCGAAATGCTAACACAAGCAGGAAACTTAAAAATCAACAAACCACCCCAGCCTGAGATGAAAATAAAATTCATCGACGAGGACATGGACAAGGATTCTATAAAAGAAGAACTAATCCATCGCAACGGCCTCGAAAGTTATGCAGATCAAACAGAAGTCAACTACATAAGAGCAGAAAGAGACGGGACGAAGACAGCCTTCGTCTCCTTGCCCAAGGAGGCCTTCAACAAGCTTCTCACAGAAGCAAAAACAAAAATCGGTTGGGCAAGATGTACCGTTGAAGGACACTACAACGTCAAAAGATGCTCGAAATGTCTAACATACGGTGACGTAGCAAAACTTTGCAAATCAACGCAAACATTTTGCCCCTACTGCGCAAACTGCCACAAGGAAGAGGATTGCAAGGCCAATGAACCAAAATTCAAAGCTTGTATATACAACAACAACAACAGCAGTCATCCACTAGACATAGAACATAGGTTCTATGACAAAGACTGCCCGGTCTACCTGGTGCTAACTAACTACTGCTAATGCAACTAATGCTATAATTTTGTTACACACTGATAGATCTTCACTTCCGATTTCCAAATTTATAAAAATTTGGAAAATCCGTCCAGTGGTTCGAGAGATATCAATATAAATATAATGTAAACAAACTCCTAGGGCGCCGCCATTTTGAATACCAGATAGCACATATTCCTACAGAGTACGGTGCACTTTTGGACAACCTGCACACGATGTAAACCAAAACCATGTTTCTTTGTCTTTTTCCTCTGTAACACAGAGCAATCTTCAACATTTAATATCTGGAGAACGCCTCTAGATAATTAAATTCCGTAAAAAACTCTCTGGTACTATAGCCCGAAAGGAAGATCATCAAAAAGGAAAGTTGGGAAGAGAAAGTGTTTTGGCCGAAAATTCGGTCTAAAGCCAATCACCCATGAAAAACGCCCCATAACTAAGAATTCCAACGGGAAAAAGACCCGACAAGATGTCGGACGACGAAAACTACGGAAAAGGAGGGAAAAAGAGTAAAAGAAAGAAGAGCAAAAACAAAGACAAAGCTGACCGAGAGGATATAACCACTCAAAATCGGCTCAAAAATACAGGGAGAGAATGTGAACAATGGCAAGACGTCAATGGAGCCCTGGAGAATATTAGGGACAGTTACATCGACGTGGAACATAACATCCCTAGAGAAAGACGTAACTTCCTAAGCGACGTTTACCACAAATATGAACGACTTATAAGAAGCCTAGACCTTAAACGAGCTACGGAAAGGGCCGGGCGTAAAGAGAGAGAGAGACAGAATCTCTTACTCGCCTCGAGATGCGACGATCTCCAGAAACTTCTCGACGAAGCACACGCGCTACCCAAACCCACCTATGCCAATATCGCCAAAGGCTCGGGCAGTCCTGTCCCAGTTCCCGTATCTACATCACCGTCTAAAAAACCAAGAAATGATGCCATCATCTTCAAACCTAACCAGGGTTGTTCCAGAAAAGAGGTCACGAATCTCTAAAAAAAACCCTAGAGAAAGAATTGAATCGAAGAAGCTCAGCCACCATAAAGACCACTAGGAGTAGCCTAGTCGTGCTAGAAACAAGTCAGTCAGAAGAGATAAAATAAGTGAGAAAATCTTCAAGGAATCCGAGGTCCTCAGAAAGAGAGCGACGTGTAGAATAAGTACCCAACCACTACCTGAAATCTGTATCCGGAAGATAAACAAAGATACTTCGGACGAGGACATTGCGGAAGACCTCATTTTACTCAATGGCCTAGAAGGAATTAGCCAAGACATTAAACTCCGACATGTCAGGAGGGAGAGAGATGACACGAAAACTGCCATATTGTCGGTACCTCTGGAACAATGGAGACATATTCTTGGCAAATAACGAGTTAAAATCGGATGGGAAAGTTGTCCAATGTTTGAAAACCTCAATGTCAAACGTTGCGGTAAATGCCTCTCCTACGGCCACCCAACCAAATTTTGCAAGTCGGAAGAGGTATACTGCGCCTTCCGTGGGGAAAACACCCCACCAGTGAATACTGGCAGAAAGAGAAAAATTGCAAAGCCTGCGAGAACAACAAAGAGGTGGACAGAAGAGAACTAAATCACGGCCCTTCGATTGGGGTTGTCCAACACTCAAAGAACATCAAAACAGGGCTAGAGCGGCCTTCTATTACTAGATCTGAAAAGACCTAGAGATACAACACACTCATCTACCAAATATGCTCAACCCTAACCCCATCAACTTTCTACAAATCAATTGGGCTCATTCGAAGGCGGTCACCTGCACCCTAGTCCAAGAGATCAACAAAAACAATTACAGCATCATACTAGAACAAGAACCATACTCCTGTAATCTCTATGACTTCGGCCTCGAAACGAAATACAAAATATTTGAAAACAAGCCATCAGCTCGAACAAGAATTATCTACCACAAATCTACATACGACATCTTTCCAATCAACATACAAAAAGATTTAATAGCAATAAGAATTAGTAAAAGCAATAAAGCTTATGTCATCGTTAACATCTATAACTCTCCCAACGAAAATCTCCATACTCTCGACTACCTCCAAAATATTATCAATTCATACCCCGATACCACTTCGTTATCGGAGAAGATTTCAACTCAAAACACCCCCTATGGGGTGGTGATAAACCAGATCCCAGAGGGGACGAAATCATTGAATTCATAACTTTAAACGACCATCATCAATCACCCCCACTCTGGTCCCACCTTTCACGGTCCAAGAGGAAACCCTTGGATCGATCTCACCATTTGCTCCGACAATTCTAATCAATCCATTTCTAACTGGGAAGTTTCCTGTAAATTAACTGCTAGCGATCATAAATACATTATCTATAGTATAGCTGAAAATAACTCACCTATTTATAAACTAACAAGGAAATCAAAACTCTTACTTCTTGAACACATAAGATCAGATCCTTGGTTCCAGGCAACACACGAACTATTTACCGCAGACAGCCTGGACGTAGACGTAACCATCAAAATCCTGACATATAAAATCAAAGCTCACCGACAAATCTGTCTCAGGAAAGTCCAAGAAAGTGGAACTACTGTTCCGTGGTGGTCTCAAGAAATTGAACCCTTACGAAAAGACATAAGAAAACGTAGAAGAAATTACCAAAAGTATAAAGGCTCAATAGAAGAAAAAACTCATAGATCAATCTACCATAAACACTTCGCCATATACAAGCGGACAATATTTACTGCAAAAGATACATGGATTAAAAAAACTGTAGAAAAGATAACAGAAAGAAACATTTTCAATTCATCCTTTTGGAAGTAAAAAAAAAACGCGGTAAAAACATTAAAGAACTAGGATCTGTAATAAATCAAGAAGGTAGGTCCACAAAAACCTTGGAGGAATCTTTGGACGCTATAATGAAACACCTTTTTGGAAACAAACAAACAAAGGACCCTTCTCCATCTTCAGATGTTTACCGGGGAACAAACGACTCTGCAATCACAGAGTATGAAATTTCCCAAACAATGAAAAATATGAACACTAAATCAGCCTCTGGTTTGGATCACATATACTACGATATTCTTGTAATTCTTACAACCCAACATCTACAATTTAGTACCTTAATATTCAACGCTGCCTTAAAACATGGAATATATCCACACTTATGGAAAACTGGCAAAGTAACACTTATCGCCAAAGACAACAAGGACCCCAAACTCCGGAGTTCATATCGCCCTATAACCATCCTTTCACTCTTTAGTAGACTATTTGAAAAAATTATCAACAACAGACTATATCATTATGCCCATAGCAATAATTTATTTCACGAAAATCAATTCGGCTTTAGACACAATAATTCTACCACTATAGCTCTATTCAACATAATTAACGCAATAAAGAAAGCAAAAGCTCAAAAACTTCACACTACATTAATCTCCCTAGACGTTGAGGGAGCCTTTAACGCTCTCCAACACTGGAGCATTAACAAAACCCTAAACAACATCGGCTGTCCCCTAAATCTTAAAAACTTGATTCATAATTTTCTAAAAGTTCGCTCTGCCATTGTTACAACGAAATCACAATTCAAAAGATTTCCTATAAACGTAGGCTGCCCACAGGGCTCACCCCTAAGTCCCACACTGTGGAACCTCACGACAAATTCCATTTTTCTTATTCCACTCCTGGAAAATACTCAAATTATAACTTATGCGGATGATATAGTGCTCCTCTCCTAATTTCCGGTCCCTCTAGACACATTATTGAAACCAAAGCAAACATAATACTTGTTAAAATCCAGGAATGAACTACCAATACTGGGTTATCATTCAACCCACAAAAATGCTACCAAATTACTATCCCAGCTGGCAAACTAGACACCAAAGACCACCTACCATCAAATTCAATAACTTTAGCATTAAACACTTACAAACTATCAAAATATTATGATTAACGATAGACTCTAAACTATCCTTCTTGCCACACTTAGAAGACGTTAAAAATAAGATAATAAAAGCCACCAATACATTATCTAATCTCACTAGAGCCACAAAAACCGTCAACCAATATGTTCTAAGACAATTATACATTGCAGTAATAGAAAAGATCATACTCTATGCTGCGCAAGTTTGGTGGTCACCAGCCGCAAACTCACATCTAATACGTAAATTAATATCAATTCAAAGACTCCCACTGCTAAAGATATGCAAGGCAATTCACATGCAAAAGAAACAAAAGCCGTTGCAGGAGCCTGGCCGCTTCCGCGAGACTTGTTCTCGCAATGGGGGTTTGTCAGACCTGAACCAACTCGGCGGCTATCTTTGCAGATCAATGGACGTCGGGCTTGGTGGGGTCTTCCCTACTCGTTGGTCCTGCCGCGGCCGTTCTCTCGGCCGGGGGTTCGCTGGAAGATAGCTTCATGTCTGCCCCCCAGCATTATGCCGGGTTAGACCTTCGGGTAGGTACCAGCACTGGGGCTCTCTTCGTCCCCCTTCTCTCCCCTCTCCCAACCAAACACCTTTCTTCTTTAATGTCCCTATCAGAATATAGGTAGTGGGCAAATTCACATGCAAAAGAAACAAAAGCCGTTGCAGGAGCATGGCCGCTTCCGCGGGACTTGCCTCGCAATGAGGGTTTGTCAGACCTGAACCAACACGGCGGCTATCTTTGCAGATTCAATGGACGTCGGGCTTGGTGGGGTTTTCCCTCCTCGTCGGTCTTGCCGCGGCTGTTCTCTCGGCCGTGGGTTTACTGGAAGATAGTACCATTACTCTGGGGTATTACTCTGTATACCTTGGGGTGGGTACCGGCGCTGGGGCTCTCTTCGTCCAGCTCTCTTCCCCTCCCCACCAGACATTTTGAGGTCTTCTTTCCTATTTTAATGTCCCTCGTCTGGGTCTCTGCGCTGCTCCATGTGCTCCTCAAGATTCATTCAAAAAGGACATTTCAAGGACGTCCCAAGTGGAAAAAACTACTCACATCGTCTCATATAGCATCCGGGAACACTCGGTGAGCTTGTTCCATTTCCTCAGATCTATTTTTCGCTTTAAAACAATCAAAAACGTTCTGAGAACTGCTAGGCCTAAAATCACACCATGTGATTACTAACTTCCAGACCACGCGTTGTAGCGGAGTGCAATACGTCAAATAAAAGCTCTCGAGCTCTGATGAATGACAATATTAAAAAAATTGAAATCCGCCTACTGGTTTGGAAGTTACGAGCCTTTTCTCTAAAGTAAATAAACCCAAAGGGGCCGCCATCTTGAAACCCTGGGAACACACTCACTACACAGAGCGCGGACAACCGTAGGTCAACTTGGGCCGCCCTAAAACGAAACCAAAACCATCTCAAGAAGCATAAATCCATCCAACATGCAGTAATCTTCAAAAATTCGTATCTCTGCAACAAATACCGATTTTTTAATTCCGAAAAAAGGAAAATAGACTATATAAAAAAAGGAAGACCTCGATAAAAGAAACTCAAGAAGGAGAAGGTATTTCCCCGAGAACGACGGGAAATGCTCTAAAAATCGATCTGAAGTTTGGGAAACGCTACACACCCCAGGCTAGCCTCGGATATCTCTACATATCAAGCAGGAAGACGTTTGCAGAGCGGTAGCAAAATGAATTCCCAAAGGCAGAGGAATCGCGGCTCTAGAACTGAGAATGAGGAATTTCCTCCCTTGGAAAAGAAAGAAAAAAAAAAGGCAACTAAGACAGCCCATAGAAGTAGATAACTCGGAGGATTCAAAGGTAGAAGATGTTCGTCAAAGTAGGGGATCATTGACCGAACTTGAGTCTGAGCTCCTTACTCAGGAGCAAAGGGGAAAAACCTCAAAAGAAAAAACCCAACAAATAGAAAACAAAGACAAAAAAGAGGTCAAACCAGCAGATTCATCTTCCGACGAGGGGGATCTCGCACAGACTAAAGCCCCTTCGCCTGCCAAAAAAGTAGAAAGAAAACTTAAGCAGCGAGAATGAAAACCAAAAGGAGCAGGGCTCACTTCAGGAGTTCTCGGGGAACGACAGCGATATTCAAGAAGAATTTAGCTTTGTGAGTAGATTAAAGGGAAAGGCTTTCGAACGGAAAGTTTGAACGGCCAGGAACACTTTCCGCAAACTCGACGGGAGAATCAATGAAAATGTCAGGGACGAGGTCCGTAATGTCATTGATGATTTTGAAAAATTAATCCGAGATGCTATATCTATGAATCGAGTCTATCAGGACAGATTGGTAGACCTCATAGCCCAGCAGCACAGTAGCAAAGAAGAAAAGAAGAAGATAAGCCAGCCCCCAGAAGCCAACCACCTCCGCAGAAGACCTACGTGGAAGCACTACATTCACCTCACACCCCTCCAGCAATCTCCAAGAAAGCATTGCTAGTGAAAGCTACGAATAACAACGACACAAGCACAGTTGAAAAACTACTCAAAAATAATTTGAGCCCTAGCTCTCTGGGGCTGGACAATGCGGAACTCATCAAAACAAAAAGAGGAGATATTGTGGTCAAATCCTCTTCAAGAGAAGGGATTGACGCTCTAGAAAAAGCCATTAACACGCACCCAGAGACTAAGGGTATCCTGAGTGTCAAGGAAGAGGCGAAATTTCGACCACGTTTGAGTCCCAGTGGTGTAGACCCTTCGGTGGAAGAGGATGACATCCTGAGGGAAATAAACGAAAGAAATCACCTCAACATCGAAGAAAAAGACTTCAGAGTTGTGACGAGCTTGAAGATCAAAGAAACTAGAACATGGATCATAGAGGTCTCCGGCCGTGTTCGAAACTCTTACCCACAAGAAAGAGATATACATAGGATGGCTTAGGGCAAGAATCGACCAGGCTATCTACGTAAAGAAATGCTTCAACTGCATACGCTACGGCCATGACACCAAGAGATGCGTAGAGAAAACCAGTAACACCTGCTACAGATGCGCCAGGCCTCACCAAGGGGACTGTAACCCCATGACCAGGCTTCACTGTCTCGCCTGCCAGCAGGTGAACCGTAAGTTCAAAACCAGGCACGAGTTGGGTCACGAATTTGGATCGACACGCTGTCCACAACACACCAGAATCCTTGCTATCCTACGTAGCAAAATTGACTACGCAACATAGGAGGTTCTTACTTCGACCCAACGAAACCGACAAGCACTTAATCTTTTCTTCAGATGGCTCTCCGGTTCCTACAAACCAACCAAGCACATTCTAAAGCTGGTTACCTTACTTTAGTTAAAACACTTAGATATTAACCCAAACTTAGTACTGATTCAAGAACCTCATAACCATGATTTATTTGCATCCTCCATCCCTTTAACTATTCAATAACTAAAACAGAAAAAAAAACCAAAAGTATGTATTGTAGTAAAAACAAGAGTATGACATCCTTCCTCTTTTAATCGGTCCAACCCTCATATTTACAAAATGGCATTACAGGGGAAAACCCTTTATTGTTGCTAACGTTTATCGCCCACCTGACCAAAACACAAATGAACTATTCATACTACAACAATATCTCTACCAAAATCAACATACAATGTTCATATTAGGAGGTGATTTTAATTCAAAAAACCCCTTATGGGGTGGAGTGGAGACCGATGAAAGAGGAGAAGAATTGGTAGATTTCATACTAGCTAATGACCTTACTGTGGTTAACAAACCCCATTCAAACCCCACCTTCCAAGGCGCCAGGGGAGTGTCTTGGATTGATGTCACTATGATATCTATTCAACACTTCACAGATAATTCAAACTGGACGGTACTAGACCTAGAGACCGGAAGTGATTATGGCTACATCTCCTTCGAGATATTTCTGAACAATAAAACCAATGTTAAAAATTGACAAAGACAGGTCAACTACGTCTAAATGCAATCTTAGATAAGGACACTTGGTTTTCATTTATGACCTCAAAATATACTACTGAAACACTAAATGTCGATTTGGCAATTCATTCGCTTAACAAGAGAGTAAAAAAATACACTGATGAATACAAAGTATTCATCAAAAACCACAAAAGAACCCTCTCTTGGTGGAACGATGATTTACGTTCCATCAGAACAAAGTGCCGTAAATTACGACGTCAATCACAACATTCTTTAAGAACAGGACTAAATACCGTCATACACATCATTTCTAAAAAAAAACGTTAGCACAATATATAAAAAAAGCTATAATACAGGCCAAAGCACTATCTTGGGAAGCCATATGCTCCTCAATAAAAAACTCCAACCCATACAATGATACCTACAAAATAATTACTAATAAAAACGAACGCATAGAACATATTCCAATTATAAAGAGAACAGATGCTGCTAAACACCTTCTAACATACCAAGTTGAATTTTTCCTTCTGCTATATAATGCAGCACTAACTCAGGGCACCTTCCCTGAATTATTGGAAAGTTGGACGGATCAGACTCATTCCACAACCAAATAGAGACATTCATCTTCCAAACTCTTATAGACCCATAGCCATTAAGCCTATCTTATCACGTATTTTTGAAAAATCATTTTCTCTATGCTTTACTACTTTTGTAACCAAAATCAACTTTTACGCCCCCAACAATTCGACTTTTCCCATAACAAATCCGCCACTGAGGCTTTAAATTTCATAACAAAAACCCTTAGAGATAATAAAAAGAAAAAATTACATTCCGTGCTCCTCTCCCTTGATATAAAAGGAGCTTTTAATTCTTTAGAGCATGAGATCATTCTTAAAAAACAAATAAAAAAATTCCAAACAACCTCCTCCAACTTATCATACAATATTTACAAAACAGAAGATTTCAATACAACACAAACACCGTTAACATTATCAAACATAACATTGGATGCCCTCAGGGCTCGCCTTTAAGCCCTCTCATTTCGAACTGGTCTATTGACTCCATCTTTAATATTAGTACCCAACACAATACCACGCTAACAACTTATGCTGACGACATCATTATCATATTTAATGGTACTTCTAGACTAGAAATTGAAAAAAATTGCTGCAAGTTATCTGGACAAACTTACTGAATGGGCTTCCTCTGTTAAGCTACAATTTACCCCCGAAAAAAAAAACAAATTCCTAACTATTCCCTATGGTAGTAAACTCCGATCCAGACCTCCCACTATTAAAATTATGAATAGAAATATTAAACACTCATCAGTTTTAAACATACTCGGAGTCAACTACGACAGTAATCTTTCTCTTATTCCTCACCTCGACATTATTAAACAAAAGGCTATAGACGCTACCGCAAGGCTCTCAAAATTTTGCAAAGCCCGCTCTGGAATTAAACACCCCATAAGGAGATCATTCTTTAAAAACATACCTCAACGTATAATACTATATGCCACACCCAGCTGGTGGAAAGACACCGATAACTCGCATCTCCTAAGAAAATTAAAATCAGTTCATAGGGCCTACAATCTCCACAGAACAACCAGAATCAACCAAAAAGACATTACCTCAGTCGAAATAGAAAGAACATTTGACCTATGGGCATTACACCGAGCAAAAATAGATTATATTGAATTTGATGAACCTGACAAGGTTCAGTACCATGGTCTCACCATCTTCACCGATGGCTCCAAATGCGACAACACTATTGGCTCAGCTTTTTGCGCTTTACTTAATAAAATACCTATACGTAAAGAAAAAACGACTTTCAATGACCAATATTTTTGATGTTGAACTTGTCTGAACTGATGCCCTCGAAAAAGCAGTTATATATATTAGCATTTAGCCTGCTCACACCAACTGTAGAATTTACTGTGACAGCAAGTCAGTTCTTTTATCTTTAAGAAATCATAGACACGATAACCCCAGAATTCATAATCTCAGAACTATTATAAGTAAGACCCGCGAAAAACATGACCTCACCTTCCATTTTATACACTCTCATACCGAGATTTTCGGTAACGATATGGCTGACAGCCTTGCCAATCAAGCAAGAAGTGAAGAAATTTCCTATCACGTACCACTGCCCAAAAAATTATTAAAAAACAACTTAAAATAGAAGCCATGGGAAAAACATTTAAAACCTGGGAGGAGAACTCTGGAAATAAACTCAAAATATGGCTCAAAAACACTAAGAATATCTCCCACATTCTAACTACCTCCCACTTTGTAACACAAATCTTAACAGGCCATGGAAATTTTCCATCATATCTTAGGAAATTTCGTATAAATCCTCAAGCTAAATGTAAATGCGGTGAACCAAATGCGGATAATTTACACTACATCCTAAATTGTCCTGATGCAGTGCATTTCAGAAATAGAATAGAGCAACACCTAAAATGTAAACTCAATAATTTAAATCCTTACAAACCATTATGCCTTTTCAACCCTTCAAGATTTAGCTATCTTTGTGATAACAAACTTAAATATTGAACTCTTTTCTGCACGATGAGACCATTTTTGAGCTCATGAACCAAAAAGCCTAGCAATAGGCGAGAGCTACAATATGTCCTCATCATTTAAGAAACATTCATCAATTTAAAACTAAATCTAAATCCATAAACTTGTATTCATAAAATAATGAATTAATAAACAATATTTCTTCTATAATATAATACTTTCTTACAGTCAAATACCTCACAACAACCAACAGCACCACAACTCCATCTTCCCAAGATTCAAGCAACTTCCTAACCTACAAACCTCAAGCTACATCTCAAGCCCACCTCGGTGCAAGACACACCGACTCTACTTTCAACTCTACTTATTAATATTTAATCTATAATACAGAAGACCTGTATTGATATTTAATTCACCTATGTATATTTCCACAAATCTACCTATGTAATATTCTTTTATCAACATCATTATCAATAAAAGCCGATGTCTTGTCGGTCTCTTCCCTTGGCTGTGGCTTCGCTGCACAGTGGATTCTCGTTCTACTCCTCTTTCTTTTCCCTTTACTATACATTTCCTACATTATACGGGTGGTACAGGGAAACTCAGTTTTTCTTATTTCGTCCCTCCTCCCCTACCCAAACCTCTATATCCCTATTTTTCTGTCCCTGAACGGATCGCGCATGAATGGATTAACGGACGTGTGTTTCCAGTGTGCGGTGCAGTGCTCCAACAATCTAGCCAAATCGGACAGTTCAACCGTCAATCCAACGGAAGGTGAAGTGGTTTCATATAGATGAACAATTCAGGCATCTAAGGTGAGCCGGATTTTCACCTGTACTGCCCGTTTCAAATAAGAATCAACAACTTTACCTACGAAGGGAGCTAAGCCTACTTTTGGCGAGGCCCACAGTGTAACTTCCGATCTATGACAGATAACTGCACAAGCAGTACATCAAAAGATGGATCTTGAGTTCCGATCTTCAAAAGTGCTTATTTATCAAAATCCGACCATTAGTTTTTAAGTTTTTACACGTGCAAGGGGGCCGCCATCTTGGTCGGGCACCGTCCTCACAACAGGAAGTACGCTAACGCCACCTATAGAAGCAACCCCCCCCCCCTAGATGTTCCTTCTGCCCTTCCTCTGAAGCCAACTGAAGCCCTCAGTAGGGCATATTATTTCTGCCCTCATTCCGCCAGCTAAAATCAGCTAAATCACTCAATTCGACCTATCTTTGGCCCTAATAATCGTAATTAAATGCGGTAAAGGGCCACTGGTAGATTGGAAATTAAGGAAGCTGAGGCAAAAGGAAACTCTACAGGGAAAGTCAAAAAGCCCGAAAAACGACTCCAAAGGGCCGAAAAATCGGTTTAAAGGTCGGGAGACCCACAAATCTGCCCAGAAACGCACTTTAATCTCAGAAAATGAGCTCTCTGGCTCCTCAGCTGTAGAATAAAGAGCGAACGTGTTACAACGACCTTAAGACATCAGCAAGATGCCTAGGAACAAACCAGAGGAAAGAAGAAAAAGGCAGGAATGCGACAACCTGACAAATGAAACCACGGCCACCTACCCAGAGACAGACTCGAGCACGGGGGACACAGAGGAAGATATAAATGAATCCACACAGAAGATAAAGAAGAAAAAAACGGAAGCAAAGGGAAAAAAGAAGAAAAAAAAAACAAAAGAAGAAAAAACCAGAACAAGACGGAGATAACAGTGAAGCATTCCCCCCACTTGGACAACAGCTCAATGAAGTAGCCGACAGCCATAAGGGGCAAGCGCAGGAAGACACCGCTGACTCATCACCTGAACACTGTGCAGACATCAATGATGCTCTCAAGGACCTCAGAAATCATTACATTGATGCAGAGCATGAGCTAGAGCTGATGATGATGATGATGATTGGAGTTTTAATGGCGCATTAACTACATAGGTCATAATGCACCACACTGTGATTAAAATAAGACTAGCAAGAAGTAGGTGCAGTACCTAAAAAAGAAGAGAAGTGACATCTCAAATACAAAACTAAAACTACACAAAACTTACAATTCCAGTGTCTCTTAGAAAATTAAAAATTCTACTGAAGGGGATAATAGCCTCATCGCCAAGCAAGAGCGATGGACGAAGAGGCAAAAAAAGCGTATAAAACTCTGTGAAATGATGCTGACCATGGATTTCGTGGTGTGGGCAGGTGATAAGAATGTGGATGACAGAGAGGAGTTCGCCACAGTGCTCACACAGTGGCGGCTCTTCTCCACAGAGTAAAAATTTGTGCGTGAGGAAGGTGTGGCCTATCCGCAACCTTGTTCTCAGAACACTCAAGAGACGATTTTCCTGGCGGTTTCCATAACTTTGGATGTGTTGCTTAACTAAGTGTAGTTTGTTGTGTGTCTGAGTGTTCCAGAAACTCTGCCATTTTGAATACAGTGATATCCTAAGTGCTGACCTAATATCATGCATCGGTATCTCGAAAGAACTGATGTCTTTTGAAGCTGCAGCAGCAGCAGCGCGGTCCACAACCTCATTGCCTTGTATGCCTGTGTGACTACGCACCCAGCATAAAATAACTGAATATCCCCTCTTTTGTGCCACACTCACTAAGGACTGTGCACGCTGAATCAGAAAATTCTTTGGTTTGCGTATGCAGCAAATAGCATTTACAGAACTTAAAGAATCTGTATATATAACTGCAGAATTGATACAGTCTTGTAGAATGTGCCTAAGTGCAAGGATGATTGCATAAATCTCTGCGGTAAAGATAGATGCTATAGTGATTATACGATGTGACCTCACACATGTGCCAGAAGTCATGGCACAGGTCACACCTGCACTAGACTTTGATCCGTCAGTGTAAATTTCTGTGTGAGTCCCAAAACTTTCCCTCACGTGTTCAAATTCTTGCTGTAGCACATGTGTAGAGGTGTTGTCTTTGCTGTATTTAGTCAAAGAGGTATCATGCCTTGGAAGTGGTTCCCAAGGTGGGACCACCTTCCCATATTCAACAACTTGGCAATTATAGGAAGAAAAATTGTGATCCCCAATATCTCGTTCAACTCTCATCGAAAGAGGGGGGACTACTGAAGGCCTGTTAATAAACAGCTGTTTGAAACGTGTACTTTTAACACAAGTCAGTGCAGGGTGTTGTGCATAACTCCTTATTCTTAGAGCATATGACACTCCAAGATAAAATCGTCTTCTATTCAACGAATATTCATGGGATTCCACGTACAGACTTTCGACTGGAGATGTTCGGAACGCACCAAGGATAAGCCTGAGCCCTTGGTGATGAACAGGGTCTAGGGCTTTCAATACAGATTGGCGGGCTGAGCCGTAGACGATAGACCCATAATCTATCTTGGACCGAATGCAGGCACTATATACACGGCGGAGTGTCTCCTCGTCTGCACCCCAAGATCTATGAGAGAGGATTTTCAGTAGATTCAGTGACTTCACACATGTTGCCTTCAGGTTTTGAACATGGGGCTTGAAGGTGAGCTTTGAATCGAACGTAATGCCAATACATTTGCATTCTGATTTCACAAGAATGTCTTGTTCATTAAGTTGCAGCGCAGGAGACGGAAACACTCCTCTGATTCTCGAAAAATGAACGCAGATTGTTTTTTCAGGAGAGAATTTAAACCCATTATGTGAGGACCATTTTGCCATTTTATTTACACAGAGTTGCATCTGTCGTTCACATCTGGGTAAGCTCGCTGAACAACAAGATATCTGGATGTCATCCACATACAAGGAAAAAGATATAGAGGGTGGGATGACACTGGCTATAGAGTTGATTTTGATAAGGAATAATGTGACGCTCAGAACAGAGCCCTGCGGGACACCATTCTCTTGCACGAACAAACGGGATAAGGTAGTTCCCAGCTGAACTCTGAATGTTCTGTGTTGTAGGAAATCAGCAATACATTTAAAGAGACGACCCCGTATACCGAACGAATGGAGATCCTGTAGGATGCCATATCACCACGCAGTGTCGTATGCTTTCTCCAAATCAAAGAAAACTGACAAGCAGTGTTGTCTCCTGACAAAAGCTTCACAGATGGTTGTTTCTAGACGAACGAGGTGGTTCATGGTGGAGCACCCCATGCGAAACCCACACTGAAATTCTGATAGGCACTTATTCATTTCAAGAAAATAAACCAGTCGGTTATTGACCATTCGCTCAAAGGTTTTGCCTATGCAGCTTGTCAAAGCGATGGGACGATAACTGGCAGGACAAGAGGCTTCCTTTCCGGGTTTCAGGACGGGGATTATGGTGGCAATTTTCCATGCAGAAGGTAGTGTCCCCTGTATCCAAACGAGGTTGAAGAACTGAAGTAAACATTTTTTTGATATGTCAGACAAGTTCTGTAGCATTGAGTATGCAACACGGTCTGGGCCAGGAGCAGTCGCTTTTGCTGACAACAAGGAGCGTGACAATTCTACCATGGTGAAAGCCTGGTTATATCCAAAACAGTCTCCGCCATTTACTGGAATCTTTTGTTTTTCGGATATTTGTTTAATTTTTAGAAATTCACTGCTACAATGGGAGGAACTTGAAATGCTTTGGAAGTGTTCCCGAAGTGCATTAGCCTGTTCTTCTAAACTTTCGCATAACTGACCATTAACTTCTAAAAGAGGGACTGAATGACTGATATGTTCTCCTCTGATTTTACGAAGTCTGTCCCATACGATTTTGGACGGGGTATTACCAGGGGAATGAACGTGTAGTATATTTCTATTGTTTGGAAAAACTCACGTGACCTCTGACGTCGGGCCAATCGTTGGGCCTCGGCAGAGTAGTTTCTTGCTTTGTTTTATTTTGTCTCCCTTGGTGACGGGTGACGTAAAGCGACGCTGCCGAGGCGTTCTTTTTCCCTTTCCCCTCTGTTCTCTCCCCTGCTTTGGCGGTTCTGGATTTTCGTTCGCATCCAGTGAAATAAGAAAAAACGCGGAAGCGTTGGCTCTTTCTGATGCACAAGGTGCTTTATTTTTCGGGATTGGTATTTCTAAATCACACATATGCAGTCTTCTGTATCTGCGCCAAACACAAACTTCACATGAACATTGTTTCTGAAGTTTCTGTAATATGCCGAAGCAACTTCGCATTCACTGTTAGCTGATATGTCTCACGTGGAAGATTCCACAGTAGATCAGTAAATCACTGCACAGGCACACACATTCACAAATCCAGCATGACAGAAAACATGTCCATATCCCTTTGCTGCTTGTGTAGTGTCATATGTCAAGGCTGACCCGTCACAAAGGAACCTGTGCAGCTGCTAAGCCAAAAGATGATGTTCCAACCACTCAGAGTGGCATATCCATTCTATTGCGTCCATGCAGATGCTTTTCTGAAGCAGATATGAGTTGAGCAGTACCTAGTTGATACCTGAGCAAGAAAGACCAGAGCAGGGATCAGAAAACGTGATTAGAAAACTAAAAATTCTACCGGCCGAAATGTTGCGTATATGCCACAGGTGCGGTGCTATGCTATGCTACGCTAAGCGGCAGAATGGAATAGGAACTGACTTACCAGCCATCGAGTGGAAAAACACAATATTGACCCTTCTTGCATCGTTGTCGCGCCAAGCAAGCGAAGCAGACCTGCCTCCTACTCATCTATCACTGAATTTACTTGCAGAAGTATCCAAGAGGATTCGAGTTTTGCAGAGTCGGTATCGACGGGCACTAAAAACCATTCAAAGCGGTACCGGCAAAGATGCTTTGCGTGCGTCCCTGCTGCACCATATTTCGAAACTTTACGGCGAGCTGCTCCGGCAGGGGATTGAACGTGTAGTATATTTCTATTGTCGGGAAAAACTCACGTGACCTCTAGCGTTGGGCCAATCGTTGGACGACGGTTGAGTAGCTTTTTCGCTTTGCTTTTTTCTGTCTCCCTGGGTGACCTGTGACGCTGGCGGTTCCTTTCCCTCTCTCATCTGTTCTCTACCCTCTCGCCCGCTTTGGCGGTTCTGGATTTTCGTTCGCGTCGAGTGAAATAAATAACAAAATGCGGAAGCGTTGGCTGTTTCTGTTACACGAACTGCTTTATTTTTCGAGATAGATATTTCCAAATCACAAACTGCAGCCTGCTGTAGCTGTGCAAAACACGAACATGATATGAACATTGTTTCTGAAGTTCGAATGATATGCCGAAGCAACTTTGCATTCACTGATGCCTCACGTGGAAGATTTCACAGTAGAACAACAGTATATTGGCTGCACAGGCACACACATTCAGAGATCCGGCATGACAGAGAACATGTCCATATCCCTTTGCTGCTTCTGTAGGCGCCTGGTTGACCCGCCACAAAGGAACTTGAGCAGCTGCTATGCCGAAAGATGATGCTCCAATCACTCTGAGTGGCTTATCCATTCTACTGTATCCATGCAGATGCTATTCTGAAGCAGATATCGGTTGAGTGCTTATACCTGAACAAGAAAAATAGGGATCAGAAAAGTGAAAACCAAAAATTATACCTGACAAAATGCTGCGTATGCCACAGGTGTGGCGCTATGCTATGCTAAGCGGCAGAATGGAGTAGGAAGTGACTTACCTGTCATCGAGTGGGTAGCGGAAAAACGCAGTATTCGTGTCCTTCTTGAATCGTTGTCGCACCAAAGCAAGCGAAGCACGCCTGCCTTCCACTTATCTATCACTGAATTGACTTGCAGAAGTATCCATGAGGCACCGAGCTTTTCTGAGTCTGTATCGACAACATGTTAGGGAAGGACACTAAAAACCACCCAAAGCGGTACCGGCATAGATGATTTGCTTGCGTCCCTGCTGCATCCAACACATTTCGAAACTTTGCGGAGAGCTGCTCGGTTGCTCCGGCACCGCCGACACGGTGTCGCCGGGTCGCCCGCTTGAGCGCGCCAAGGAAAGTTCATAATTTCAAACCAACCAATGAGCGCTCGCATACCGGGGGAGCGGCCTCAGGAGCCAATGGGATGCTCTCGGTGGAGAACTCGCGCTTCGACGTAAAAATTTTGACGTTTCATGACGTTTGATGACGCGAAAGGCTCGCAGCGCCTCACTTTAGTCCGCAAAGGAACTCGCGAGTTTCATCCCTTGGTATTACAAGATAAAGACGATACAAAAATTCGCCAAGAGGATCGTTTAGCCTGTTTTCGTGTCCACCTGGCCTTTGCTCTTGCCTTTTTGAAAAGTAAAAGATTATCTGAGGTGGGGTATCTCCGAAATGTACCCCATGCACGATTTTGAAGTTTGCGAGTTTCCTCGCATTCATTATTCCACCAGGGTTTAGGTCGTTTTGGGAGGCGACCACTTGTCTGGGGAATGGATACTGTTGCTGCATCAAGTATGATGTTGCTGATAAGACAATTAGCTTCTTCTATTGTTACACTATCAATAGGAATTAAACATAGGTCACTTCTTTCTGAAAACTGCCTCCAGTCGGCCAGTTGGAGTTTCCATCTAGGAGGGCGTGTTGTCAGAGTGTTCACTGGCGTAAGATATTTTAACACCACTGGGAAGTGATCACTCCCCAGTGGATTTTGTTTTACAGTCCATTCTATCTCCAGAAACAAGGATGGACTGCAAAAAGACATGTCTAAGGTTGAGAGAGACTGACTTGAAGAATGTATGTATGTAGGTGCCCCTGTGTTTAAAAGACAGGTGGATGTTGATAATAAGAACTTCTCTAAAATTTTCCCTCGAGTGTCAGTTCTCGTACTGCCCCAAAGTGGATTGTGAGCATTAAAGTCACCTAGAAGTATAAAAGGACTTCGAAGTTGGCTGCATTAATCTTCTAATTCTTTTTGTGTAGCAGTGTCTGACGGTGGCAAATAGATTGAGCAGATGGTGACAATTCTGTCTAGATACATCTGCACAGCTACAGCTTCCAAGTCTGTAACTAGGTGTACTGCTTTGGTTGGGAGAGATCCTCGTGTGACGATCGCAACACCACCAGATGCTCGGGTGGCGTCAGTTCGATCTTTTCGAAAGATATTGTGTCTTCGCAGTGGATTTTGTGTTTGTGTATTCAGATATGTTTCTTGAAGACAAAAGCATGATGTGTTATACTTCTCGAAAAGATCGTTGATGTCATCTAGATTAGAGAGCAGCCCTCGGCAATTCCATTGGAATCGTGTGTTGCATAATGATTGCAGTAAGAAGAAAGACGCCTGTCAATAACTTTTGCCGACTAGAAAGAGCTTCCATTACCTATTTTTCTGTTGGGGGTGTGACCCGCGGCCTTGTGGTTTTCTTTCGTGCAGCCGCAAGCTCCTTGTCAGATCTGTCAGGGAGTGACCCGCTCCCCGACAGACTAAATCTATTCTTTTGGGGGGCTTGGGAGCTCGTGTTCGCAAAGGAGCGCTCAGAGCTCGTCTCGTCCTCGCAATCCATGGTTGTCACCTCCGTGGACTGTGAGGACAGAAGTGGCGTCGGTGTTAGTGACGCCACTGGAGTTTCGGGGACTGGAGGTGGATGTGCACCTCGTTGAACTTCATTTGTGGTTGTCTCTGTCAGTAGTAATTGCCCGGTCTGTGTGTATTGTGTTATTAGTTTCAGTTTGTTTCACGGCTGTGGCAAAAGATTTTTCGAAAAAGATGGGGGCTACTTTTTTCCTTGCTTCTGGGTAACTGATGTTCTGTGTAACCATTTGTGTAACCAACCTGTGTGCCATTTTTCACCTCTCCGATTTTAGAACCAAGGCAGCCTTGTAGGAGAATGGCGACGCCCGCGACAATGTTCACAATATGGCAGGAGTCCACCATAGCTAGAACCGACACCGGGAGCTCTTTTGGTCACTGACGACACGTACTCAGAGTTCGACATATTCAAATTCGACAGCCGAGCAAACCACTATCTGCAATGTCAACAGAATCCTGATACCCAGCGAAAAATACAGCAAGCGATTCGCCCGGACTCGGTACTCTCATTCCTAGGCCTCCGCAAAGAACAACACGCTTCTGGGAACTATTTTCATACGCGGGAGCAAGAAGCCTTCGCTGCCCGTGCCTGACAGGCAGCCGTGCCTGTCGACCAGTCAGGGACGATTAATTTTGAAAGTTTGAATCCGAAGCGTTCATATCACAACAGTTTATTTCTACTAATTTTTACACCGTGGATTTTTGCGTGATTTTTTTAGGAGTTTATTATCGAAGTCTATCTTGCGAAGTGTAAACCAGAGTGAGCACTACCTCTGATGTACCAAACGACCTCGGAGAGTCTCGGCGAGGAAAACGGAAGCTTGGTGAATAAAAAAAGATACCAAAGAAGGATAAATTCCTTAAAACTAGCAAAAATAAATAACAACACCATAGAAGGGATCTAAACAGGGAAGGAGGTGTCGAAGAGGTACTAGTACTGGACACCTTATAACTTTAGTCCTAGGAAACGTATCAAAATAAGGTCGAAACTAAAATAAAGATAAAAGAATAAGGATCTACATAGAAAAGGAAAGTAACCGAGGGAAAGCAAAAATCTCGTAAAATCAATAGAAATTGCCGAAAATCCCAGTTGAAGTTGATACATACATCCCTCGGGCAAGTAAAATGCTAGAAACCTTATAGCCCTAAATATGGAAACTGACCCCAAAGGAGGAGACGATCGGGACGTGGAATCGACTGATGAAAGCTCGGATTCAGATGAGGGGGTACTCACACCAATGGATGTAAGTAACGAACAGGGAGAATGTAAACCTAAAAGAGGGAGAAAGCCAAAGAAAGAAAAAAGGAAAAAGACGAGTGCCGGTGACAGTTCTAAGGAGAAGTGTTCAACAAGTGAAATGATCATGGCATCCCAAGAAAAAAAGAACACAGAACGAGTTGGGAAAACTAAAGAACAGAGTGATGATGATGATGATTCAGGTTTTTATGGCGCACAGACAACTAAGGTCATAGACTAAAGAACAGAGTATCGAAGCCAGACTGAGAGGACTGAGGGACAAATACATAGATGTTGAACAGACAATCCCGATAAAGCATAAACAAGAAGTACGAGGAGTTTTCCATGAATATGAGGCCCTGGTAAGGGAACTCGAGTTAAAATTAATGGAAACAAAGGTAAGGGCCAATATGGCTGAAGAAGAAAGAGAGGTTGTACTTGCAGATAGGGAGATAACCATTAGGAATCTGGAGGCAGTGACTAAAAACTTAAATGAAACAGAAGGAAAAATATCCATTCTAAAGGAGGAACTAAAGAAGGAAGAGAGTAAAGTGGAGACCCTTGAACTCAAAATGAGTGAACTCCCCAAAACGACCTACGCGCAAGCGGTGGGATCGACTCCAGATCCCATCAAATACAAAGATAAACCCACTATAGAAGTGGCATTTATGCACGCGAAAGATAAGAGAACCCAAGAGGAAATAGCTATCCTACTGAGAGGACACATCAACCCCTGAGAAATCGGTATTCCAGATGCCACGTTGCAACCTATGAAAAACTGAGGTATTATTGTTAAGTCCCGACACATAAACGGTTTGGAAAAATTGGTAGAAGAAGTGAACAAAAACGAGCAAACGTCTGGAGTACTCCAGGCGGCGCTACCAAAGAAGAGAAAACCCAGACTGCGCATAGCAGGGGTTGAAAAACGCATAACCAAAGACATCCTGCTAGCAACAATTAATCTCAAAAATGACCTGAAGATACAACAGGATGATTTCACTATTATCAAAGAAATCAAAATGGGCCGCACCACAACGTATATAGTAGAAGTGGTATTAGAATCAGCTAAAGCCCTACTGGAGAAAAGAAATCTATACGTGGGATGCTCGGAGTGCAGGGTTAGCGAGGAGGTCATGGTAAAGAGATGTGGGAGATGTCTTTTATACACCCACAACACCAGGGATTGCAAAGACGAGAGATCAAGATGTCACCTGTGTGGAGAGGCTCACATGGCAAAAGACTGTCAAGAAAGAAATGGTGAATACTATAGTAGACCATGCGGTTATGCTAACACCATGAAAGGTGCTAACCACGATACCTTCCATTCAACCTACTCCCGGGAATGCCCTGAATATAAAAGGGAACTAGCCCTAACAAAGAAAAGAATGGGCATGTAAATTCAAAATTTCACTTTACTCAACATGCTAAATTTTTTACAAATTAATACAGCCAGAAGCAAGGCAGGTATAAACAACTGTTATGCTACAATGAAAGAATTAAATACAGACATAATTTGTATTCAAGAACCCTATATTAAAGAGAAAAAATTCCAGGATATCATCCCTAATTGTAAATTCTTCTGTGCAAATGAAAATCCAAAAACTGTAATTATTTGTAGGGACAAATCTTTGATTATTTTCCTTTAAGTATTTCAAAAAACCAGATCATACTGAAATGTTCCAATAAAACTAGAACCTTCATCTTGATTAACCTGTATTTTGAACCCTCTTCAGACATTACGGAAAACTTATCAATTCTAAATAAAGAAATAAACCAATTCAAAGGGGCAACCATAATCATAACCGGAGACTTTAACGCCAAAAATACCCTATGGGGTGGTAATGTTACCGACGAAAGAGGTGATGATGATGATGATGTTTGGGTTTTTTGGCGCAAAAGCAACGAGGACTAGAGAGCGCCAAAACAGAGGTGAGATATGTTATGGTCTAAACTAAGGGGCTAAAGTGGGGATATCTTATATGTCACTGAGACAACCAATGTCTTTTAAAAAATTGCATACATTACTAAAAGGAACAACAGCCTGATCACCGAGCAAAAGGGCTGGGTGAAAAGGTAAATACTGATCATAAAATTCTTTAAAATATCTACGGCGGTGCTGTTCATGCAATGGGCAGGTGATCAGCATGTGCAGCACAGTGAGCTGCACACCACAAACTGTACAACAGGGTGGGTCCTCCCCACGAACCAAGAATCCGTGCGTGAGGTATGTGTGGCCAATTCTGAGGAGACTTCGCAAGACGTCATGCAGCCGACATTCTAAACTGCTTACACGGGCCCCACAGTGGGGCTTGATGACATGAATCTTATTTTGTTCCTGTGTGTCACAGAGGTGTTGCCATTTGGTGTCTATGTTTGCCTTTAAAGAGCGCCTGAATTCTTCATATGGGATGTCAAAAGGGGTAATGTCGGCGGTGAGAGCAGCAGTGGCCGCTCTATCTGCACACTCGTTGCCATGGATGCCCACATGCCTTGGCACCCAGCAAAGGATCAAAGAATACCCTTTATTGCAAATTGTCCATGCCAAACACTGTGCTCTGTGTACAAGGAAGTTTTTCCCCGTCCTCAGACTACATATAGCATGTAATGAGCTTAAGGAGTCTGCGTAGATTACTGAAGACTTCGTGCAATTCTGCAAAATGAAGTTCAGTGCTAGGATGATTGCATAAACCTCAGCACAGAAGATAGATGCAACATTCTTTAACCTGTGATATCTTATTTCTGTCTCGGACACCATAGCGCATGACACCGCTGTGTTTGTCTTTGATCCGTCAGTATATATCTCAACATGGCCTCCAAAGCTCTCCCGCAGATGCTGAAACTCGTGCTGAAGCTGAATCAGAGGTGTTTCATGTTTATTGTATTTTGCCAGTGTGAGGTCGCACCTGGGGGGTACTGCCCACGGAGGAATTCTGCGGCTGAACTCTAATAGCATAGAGTCATAGGCAGTGAAATTATAGAACTCGATGTCCCTCTGCATCCGCATACTGAACGGGGGAATACTCCTCGGTTTTCTTATGAACAGCTGTTTTAAGTGCGTGCCTTTGACGCAAGGGAGGGCAGGGTGTTGCGGGTAGCTCCGGATTCTTAATGCGTACATGGCTGCAAGGTAGAATCTCCGCATCTCCAAAGACCACTCATTGGTCTCGACGTAAAGACTCTGGACTGGTGAGGTTCGGTAGACGCCGAGGACAAGTCGCAGTCCTTGATTATGCACAGGGTCTAGTAGCTTTAGGACTAACTGACGGGCCGATCCATACACAATAGAACCATAGTCAAACCTTGAACGGACCACCGAGATATATATACGGTATAGCGTTTCGCGATCGGCACCCCAGGACCTATGTGACAATACCTTAAGTATGTTCAGTGATCTGACGCACTTGACCTTTAGTTGTTTGACATGTTGTACAAAGGTGAGCTTACTGTCAAAGTGAACACCAAGAAATTTATGTTCGTGTGCAACAAGCAGATTGTGACCATTCATCTTGAGGTCAGGTTCTGGGACAATTCCTCTAGCCCTTGAGAATGGCACACAAACTGTCTTATTGGGTGAGAAGGTGAAACCATTCTTTGTAGACCATTCGGAGAGTTTGTTTATAGTTAACTGGAGTTGTCTCTCGCACATGGCCATGCTTCTGGATCAAAACGAGATTTGAATGTCGTCGACATGTAAGGAGTAGGCTACGGAAGGTGGGATTGCATTGGCAACAGAGTTCATCTTGACGATAAACAAGGTAACACTAAGGATCGCCCCCTGTGGTACACCATTCTCCTGGATAAAAAGGTGTGATAAAGCTGTACCAAGCTGCACTCTGAAGGTCCTTCCTTGAAGGAAGTTGGCAATGCATCGTAACAAACGGCCTCGTACCCCCAACGAATGCAAGTCTACGAGGATGCCGTGACGCCACGTGGTGTCATAAGCTTTTTCGAGGTCAAAAAATACCGACACGCAGTGCTGTCCTTTTACAAAGGCTTCACGAATGGTAGTTTCCAAGCGGAGGAGATGGTCAGTTGTTGAACAGCCTGCTCGGAAACCGCACTGGTATCGACTAAGGCACTCGTTTTCCTCAAGAAAGTGTACCAAACGATTGTTCACCATTCGCTCAAAAGTTTCGCCTAAACAGCTGGTGAGCGCGATAGGCCTGTAGCTACCAGGTGATGATGGGTCCTTCTCCGGTTTAAGGACAGGGATAATTGTAGCTACCTTCCACTGAGATGGAAGACATCCTTCTCTCCAAACCAGGTTGAAGAATTGTAAGAGGCGTTCCTTCGATGTACCCGACAGATGGCGTAGCATAGAATAAGTTATCCTGTCTGGACCCGGTGCTGTGTCTTTTGAAGGAGGTAACGCCCTTAAGAGTTCAGACATGTTAAAGGGCATGTCATATGCACTGTTGTCACTACCACCATTTAAAATGCTGCGTTTCTCAGCACGCATTTTGACCTTAAGAAACTCCCTGCTGTAGTGGGAGGAGCTAGAGATATTCTGAAAGTGTTCCCCCAGGACATTAGCTTGTTCTTCCAAGCTCTCACAAGGGCTATTATTAATTTGCAAGAGAGGAATAGAAAGGCCTCGATAATCTCCCCTGATTTTTCTCAGCCTTTCCCATACCTTTTTGGAAGGTGTGTTACTATTCAGTGACGAGATAAAATTTCTCCAGGATTCTTTTTTAGACTGTTTCCTTGTCCATCGTGCCTTAGCTCGAGCCTTTTTAAAAGCAAGTAAGTTTGCCACAGTTGGGTACCTTCGGAAAATACCCCACATGCGATGTTGCTCCTGGCGGGTCTTTTTGCACTCATCCGTCCACCAAGGCTTCGGCCGCCTTGGTAGACGACCAGATGTTTGCGGAATAGAGAGAGAGGCTGCGCTTATTATTGTATCTGTAATGACGTTACTTGCATTTTGAGCAGTCATTCCCTCTAAAACAAAAGACGGACTACACATCGAGATGTCAATTGAAGAAAATAATTGCGTGGAGCTGTTTACATACGTTGGTGACCCTGTGTTCAACAGACAGAGCGGTCGTGCAAGTAGAACTCGCTCGAACATCCTGCCACGAACGTCAGCCTTCCTGCTGTCCCACAGTGGATTGTGCGCATTGAAGTCTCCCAGTAAAATAAACGGCTCGGGTAGTTGATCTAGGAGTTTCTCAAATTCTTTTTGTTCCGCGGCAACTGAAGGTGGAAGGTATAAAGAGCATACTGCTATAACAGTATCGAAACAGATTTGTACAGCAACTGCCTCGAGTGTTGTTGTGAGTCGGACATTTCGCGCAGGAAGTTCCTTTCGAGTCAGCACTGCAACACCTCCTGCTGCTCGTCCTGCGTCTACCCTGTCTCTCCGGAAGATGTTGCATTGTCTTAAAGGATTGGAAATTTCAGGGTAAAGGTATGTCTCTTGCAAACAGAAACAGGTGGAATTATGTTTTTATCATGGATGTCTTCAATGTTTGTGGTAAGACCCCCGGCAATTCCACTGTATACTGCTAGTAGGAGCCATGAGGAGTACGAGGAAGAGGAGGAGAATAAAAGACCGCTGTTTCATTTGAGTGTGTGTAGGGATTTGCTTAGGCATCTTGTAAGAGAAGAGCATTCAGGGAGGTAGCACTCTTGGTGGGGCCAGTTTGCTTTTGTCCCTGGGTTTATTCCCCCTTCCTCTGCCACCAGTTTTTTCTCTTTGCTCTCTCACCTGAGAGGTCATGCCTGGAAGGCTGGATGACGACTTCTGCGACATGCAGTCGTCGCCATCGAGCTCCATGTCCTGTGCAATACTCTGGGAAGGGCTTTCAGCAAACCCATCCCAAAGAGAAAGCGTGCTGCCAGCCTCCTTCGAGGTGCCAGCTGCATCTTCCTGCTCAGCACTTTGGCTGGTCAGGGAAACTGAAGGGGACACCTGAGTGTCCGTGGGAACATGATGGGGAGTCTGCAGTGGAGGCCCAACAGTTTGGGTCTCCACCGACTTTCTGGGTGGTGCGACTCCCCTACGCACCACCTCAGAAAAAGTGCCGTTTCTTTGAAAATCTAGCTGCGCACGTGCCGCTTTGAAGGTCAAATTTTGTTCAGTTTTTATTTTGAGAACTTCTTTTTCATCTTTGAAACGTGGACAAGTTCTAGAATATGCAGGGTGATCACCCTGGCAGTTCACACAATGGAAAGCGTTGCCGCACGACTCTTGACTGTGGTTGGTACTGGCACATTTCGGACAGACCAGCTGCCCACGACAAACCTGGGAATGGTGGCCAAAACGTTGGCACTTGAAGCACCGTTTAGGGTTTGGTATGTACGGGCGGATACGACAGTTAACATACCCGGCCTTTATCTCCGGTGGGAGAGCATGAAGTTGAAGTGTCAGAATTATATGCTTTGTGGGAATCTCTTTGTTGTCCCTTCGTAGGACTATGCTTTTTGCACTAACGACACCTTGCTCTTTGATTCCCTCCTCAATCTCAGACTCTGTACATGACAGAAGCTCATCCACAGAGATGACCCCCTTCACCATATTAGAAGTACGATGTGCGGTGACAGAGACCAAAGTCTCGCCAATCTTTCCAAGGGACATTAGCGCCGAGCTCTGCTGTCTGCTCTGGATCTCGACCTGGATGTCACCCGAGCCAAGCTTCTTGGCATTGTATGCCTTTCCGATAGCCTGTTCAAGTGTCTTTGCAACAAGAAAGGGAGATATCTTGGAGAGGGGTTTTTCTTGATTATCAGAATGTATAACAAGGATTTTAGGGAACCATGGCTCTTCAGGTTTTGCTGCGATCTGCAGTGTGCGTACTTCGTTGCGGCTCCTCTTAAAGGGCCGATCATTCGTTTTGGCTGTTTGATGATCCATGCCATGGGAGTATGATTCGGTGTAGAAGGCGTGCCACCCACCACGGAGCCCAACTCAGGGAACATGTCCCACACGCTAACACTACCTCTACGCTATACCCAAGTGCAGCTTCTCAAAGACAGAAAGCACTGCCCAAGGTTGACCCTTGCCGCCAAAGAGGGTGAAAGGAGAAGGGGGATAGAAGAGAGGGTAGAATGGAAAAGCAATGAAAAGGAAGATGGCGACTAGCTGAATAATCCTGGCCGGGCCTTCCAGGACCACCCGTCTATGGGAAGCAGGGGCCAAAGCGGTGTGTTGCTTTCTCGGAGGGGCTCAGAAGGGTTCTAAACAACATCCGGGTCCACTCAACCGCCAGGATCCCCCTTTCCCCAGACACGGGAAAGCCACGCACAGCTATACGTGGGGGTCTCCCTCCTGCGGCGACCCAACCGTGAGTGCAGGAGGGGGCTACTGCGGCTGCTGCCGGGCGATGGGGGCGCCAAGTTCCCGACGCCGGGTCGACGAAAGAGGAGAAGAAGTATTAGATTTTATAATAGGAAACAACCTAGCACTAAGAAATCACAGTGCATCCTCTGCGACTTTTCATGGACCCTGTGGCAGATCATGGATTGATCTAACGATCATTTCAGAAAGGGATTTCCAATTAATCAAACATTGGACAGTGAGTGATATCCCCTCATGTTCAGACCACAGATACATTATTTTCAATGCCCTTAATAAAGAAAAAAAAACTCAATATGGAAACTAACCAAAAAAGGACAGATACGATTAAACCAGAAAATTATAAAGGACAAATGGTTTACAATGATTTCAAAAACAGAACTACAAACGAGAGATGATATAGATACAGTAGAAGCAACTTATAAAAAATTGACTTATATAGGAAACAATGTATGCGTAGAATAACACCTAGAGGAGATACTGTTGAATGGTGGATCAAAGAGTTAACAATTGATTGATTGATTGATTATGTGTTTAATGGCACAAAGGCAACAAAAGAGTTAACAATAACACGTAAAAAAAGTTCGTGCAATGAGGAAAAGGTATCAAAAAATTTACGATCCAACAATGAGAGAACATTTCAAAAATACATATTTTAAACATTTTAAAGACTATAAAAACAAAATAGAAAAAGCTAAAGAAGAGCATTGGTCTGCCCAAATTAATCAGATAAAAAAATCAAATCCCTTTACCTTACCATATAAAATGATGAAAAAAGCCAATGACATTCCAAAAAATATACCGGTCGTTCTAAAAACTGATGGTACATATACCAACACTACAGAAGATAGCATAGAGACAATAATAACACAGTTATTCCCTCTAACAACTCCAATAACCATAAATAAAAAAAATAACCAACAATAACGACGTTCCTTTTATCGAAAATGAGATTTCAACGACAATAAAAAACTTAAAAAATGATACAGACGTTGGAATAGATAAAGTTAATCGAGAAACAATACAATCAATCATAACCTCACATCCTGGTTACTTGCCTTGGATGTATAACGAATGCCTCAAGATAGGATACTTTCCTGTGCAATGGAAAATAAATAAGTTAATTTTGATTCCAAAGTCTAATGGAAACAAAACTGAACCGGGCAATTTTAGGCCGATAGCTGTTCCAGGGTTATTTAGTAAAATACTGGAAAAGCTAATATACCAAAGATTATATCATTTCCTATACAAAAGGAATTTTTTCAATAAACCTCAATATGGTTTTGTACACGGTAGTTCAAGCACAACGGCAATAAAAAGAATAACGGATACGTTGAGCAGAAATAAAAAGGAGGCATACACTTCCATTCTAATATCCTTGGATATAAATCCGGGAATCGTCATATAAGAATTAATTAAATTTTAATTGCCCCGATAATTTAATTGATCTAATTAAAAGTTTTTTAAAGGATAGAAGATACCAAATCATCACGCACAAAAAGGAAATGACCGTTAGAATGAATACAGGAAGTCCTCAGGGATCTCCCCTGAGTCCTTTGCTCTGGAATATCGCTATTAATTCGATATTTGAGCTCTCCTTTTCAGATGACGTAAAAATACAAGCATACGCAGATGTAACTATTATCATCAAAGGTAAGACAAGAAGACAACTGGAAGAATTGGGTAATAACACCCTGGATGTTCTATCAGACTGGAGCAGAAATATGGGTGTTAATTTTAACGTAAATAAGACACAAGCAATGTTAATAACTACAGGAACAAAATATAAAAACAGACCACCTATTATAAAAATGAGAAATCAAAATATAAAAATGTCTCAAAGTATAAATATATTAGGCGTAACTATAGATGAAAACTTGAATTTTCTAGAACATCTAGATAAAATCAAAAACAAAGTAACAACATTAACGTTAATGCTATCTAGTTTTACTAACAAAATAAAAAATGCAAGAGAGGAAATTCTTAGGGAATTATATCCAAGATGCGTAGAATGGATAATAGTATATAGTGCACCAGCTTGGTTTAAAGCAGAAAATAATTCTCACATGCTAAGAAAATTAAAATCGATACAAACAATTCCCTTATTGAAGATAACCAAAGCTTACAAAACCGTCCCAAACGAAACCCTCCCAGTTTTAGCCAATGTCAACCCCATAGATTTACAAATAAAAAAGGAATGTTTAATGTATCAAATATGGCAGGATAAGATGAATTGCACAATAAATAATATAATTATAAAATCTGAAAATGTTGAATATCCCTATAATAAATGGGAGACACATCCTAGTGAACTAAAAAAATAAACTTCAAGAGACCGGAAAAGGTCGTTTATGGAAAACAAACCATCTTTACTGATGGATCTAAAATGGATGAAAATGTGGGAGCTGGCTTTTGTGTGATGGATGGACAAGAACTAATCCATATTGGAAAACTTAAACTTCCAAACTACTCAAATATATTTGATGCAGAACTTACGGCTATAAATCGGCAACAAAGGCCACAGAGCGCCAAGACTACG